>NC_138293.1:105090000-105122500 GCF_965601325.2 Salmo salar
AATGATATACTGCTCTGGTCTGAACAGAATAATATACTGCTCTGGTCTGAACAGAATGATATAACAGAATGATATACTACTCTGGTCTGAACAGAATGATATACTGCTCTGGTCTGAACAGAATGATATAACAGAATGATATACTGCTCTGGTCTGAACAGAATGATATAACAGAATGATATAACAGAATGATATACTGCTCTGGTCTGAACAGACTGATATAACAGAATGATATACTGCTCTGGTCTGAACAGAATGATATAACAGAATGATATAACAGAATGATATACTGCTCTGGTCTGAACAGACTGATATAACAGAATGATATACTGTTCTGGTCTGAACAGAATGATATAACAGAATGATATACTGCTCTGGTCTGAACAGAATGATAGAACAGAATGATATACTGCTCTGGTCTGAATGATAGAACAGAATGATATACTGCTCTGGTCTGAATGATAGAACAGAATGATATACTGCTCTGGTCTGAATGATAGAACAGAATGATATACTGCTCTGGTCTGAATGATAGAACAGAATGATATACTGCTCTGGTCTGAATGATAGAACAGAATGATATACTGCTCTGGTCTGAATGATAGAACAGAATGATATACTGCTCTGGTCTGAATGATAGAACAGAATGATATACTGCTCTGGTCTGAACAGAGTGATATAACAGAATGATATACTACTCTGGTCTGAACAGAATGATATACTGCTCTGGTCTGAACAGAATGATATACTGCTCTGGTCTGAATGATAGAACAGAATGATATACTGCTCTGGTCTGAACAGAGTGATATAACAGAATGATATACTACTCTGGTCTGAACAGAATGATATACTGCTCTGGTCTGAACAGAATGATATACTGCTCTGGTCTGAACAGAGTGATATAACAGAATGATATACTGCTCTGTTATTTCACCCCCCCCTCATTACCCCCCCCCCCCCCCCCCCCTTTCCCCCCGTCTCTCACAAGTAGGCTGTCTCTGTCAATGATATGCCTCAACACTGGCGTGCACAGACACACACACTCACTCTGATCCCCCCCCCCCCCCCCCTCCAGACCGACGGGTGGGGTGGTGAGAGGGAGGGGGGAGGGGCTGGCTCCGTGCTGCAGCTGGTGTTGCCACGGTAACAGAGCTTTCAGATGTGGGTTGAAGCAGCAGCCGTTTGGCACCGTCTTCCATCCCCCGCCCATCACCACTACTGGAGAGAGGAGAGAGACTAACACAGGAGAGGGAGACAAAATGGAGAGAGAGACTGACACAGGAGAGGGAGACAAAATGGAGAGAGACAGACACAGGAGAGGGAGACAAAATGGAGACAGACAGACAGGGAGGGAGGGAGGGAGGGAGGGAGACTGACACAGAGAGGGAGGGAGACAAAATGGAGAGAGACAGACACAGGAGAGGGAGACAGACAGGCAGGGAGGGAGACAAAATGGAGAGAGACTGACAAAGGAGAGGGAGACAAAATGGAGACAGACAGACAGGGAGGGAGGGAGGGAGGCTGACACAGAGAGGGAGGGAGACAAAATGGAGAGAGACTGACAGATAGACAGGGAGGGAGGGAGGGAGGGAGGGAGTGAGAACTGAGGGAGAGAGAGAGACTGACACAGACGGAGGGAGAAAGCGAGGAGAGGGGGGGAGAGACCGGGGACCAGCCTCTGCAGCTGCAACTCTTTACCCATAACCCTCAGTGTGAGTTGCAGGGATCTGGGTCATATTAGTGTGACTCATCTTTTCAGCTAAATCACTCATTCAGACCCAGGGAGGGGGCTGTTCCTTTGGGATCTCTGTTTTTTTCCCAGGCTGCCTCTCTAACAGAGTGGATTGGAGACATGCTGCACCTCGAGGTGTGTGTGTGTGTTCTTCTGGGATCTCTATATTTCCCAGGCTGCCTCTCTGTCCTTTCCCTGCACCTCGATAAAAATGCTGCAGCACAAAGGGTCTATTCAGCTCGGAGGAAAGTGTGTGTGTGTGTGTGTGTGTGTGTGTGTGTGTGTGTGTGTGTGGTGTGTGTGTGTGTGTGTGTGTGTAGGTAAAGACATGAGAACTGTTAAATCCCTCTGGTTCGATGATGAATTGATAGATGTTCTACACAAGAGGTCAGTCTGCTCAGCTGACAGACTGTCATTAGAGACATTTTGTGACTAAACTTAACAACAACAAAAAACATGTAATTATATTATCAAAACAAGATAGAAGACTTTGGAACTCCTTAAATAATAATATGGTCAGAAAAACCCGATTCGTCTCCGTCATTTATAACAAACCCTTTTGATGTGGCCAGTCATTTATCAACGACTATTACACTGGTAACGTGGACAAACAGAAGTGAAATGACAACATTGAAGAGTAAACCGTCATATTTTTTTTTGTAAAAATCTAGTAAGTGAAAAAGAAAGATTTCTTGTTTGAATTTCTGTTGTCAACTTCATGTGGGGGAAAAAACTATTGTTATTCAATCAATAATTTGGTATTTTATTAGGATCCTAAATTTAGCCGCTGCAAAAATCATCGGCTAATCTTCCTGGGGGTCCACATGAAACATGAGATTTAATATATATTACAGAGCTTTATTAGTCAAGGACTGAAATACATTTTACATGTCTCACACACAGCCTACATACACACAATAAACTAGGTCTAATACACAATACAGTGTAAATTAGGTCTCTAGGTCTAATACAGGATAAATTACAATACAAGAGAAAGAGCATTATGAACCCTTTCCCTTTCTTACACAATCCGTTACAGCCTTATTCTAAAATGTATTAAATACATTTAAAACACAATACCCCATAATGACAAAGCAAAAAAAAAAACATGTTTGTAGAATTTTTTGGGAAAATGTATTAAAAATAAATTTGCATGAGTGTTCAGGACCCTTTGCTGTGAGACTTGAAATGGAGCTCAGGTGCTTCCTGTTTCCATTGATCATCCTTGAGATGTTTCTACAACTTGATTGGAGTCCACCTGTGGTAAATTCAATTGATTGGACATGATTTGGAAAAGGCACACACCTGTCTATATAAGGTCCCACAGTTGACAGCGCATGTCAGAGCAAAAACCAAGCCGTGAGGTCGAAGGAACTGTCCGTAGAGCTCAGAGACCGGATTGTGTCGTGGCACAGGTCTGGGGAAGGGTACCAAAACATTTCTGCAGCATTGAAGGTCCCCAAGAACACAGTGGCCTCCATCATTCTAAAATGGAAGAAGTTTTGAACCACCAAGACTCTTCCTAGAGCTGGCCGCCTGGCCAAACTGAGCAATCGGGGGAGAAGGGCCTTGGTCAGGGAGGTGACCAAGAACCCGATGGTCACTCTGACAGAGCTCCAGAGTTCCTCTGTGGAGATGGGAGAACCTTCCAGAAGGACAACCATCTCTGCAGCACTCCACCAATCAGGCCTTTACGGTAGAGTGGCCAGACAGAAGCCACTCCTCAATAAAAGGCACATGACAGCCAGCTTGTCCGAGTGGCCATTTGATTAGATGTTCAGTAGTCTTATGGCTTGGGAGTAGAAGCTGTTAAGGAGCCTTTTGGTCCTAGACTTGGCGCTCCGGTACCGCTTGCCGTGCGTTAGCAGAGAGAACAGTCTATGACTTGGGTGCCTGGAGTCTTTTTGGGGCTTTCCTCTGACACCGCCTGGTATATACAGTTGAAGTCAGAAGTTTACATACACCTCAGCCAAATACATTTAAACTCAGTTTTTCACAATTCCTGACATTTAATCCTAGTAAAAATTCCCTGTCTTAGGTCAGTTAGGATCACCACTTTATTTTAAAGATGTGAAATGTCAGAATAATAGTAGAGAGAATTGATTTATTCCAGCTTTTATTTCTTTCATCACATTCCCAGTGGGTCAGAAGTTTACATACACTCAATTAGTATTTGGTAGCATTGCCTTTAAATTGTTTAACTTGGGTCAAACGTTTCGGGTAGCCTTCCACAAGCTTCCCACAATAAGTTGGGTGAATTTTGGCCCCTTCCTCCTGAAAGAGCTGGTGTAACTGAGTCAGGTTTGTAGGCCTCCTTGCTCGAGCCACACATTTTCTATAGGATTGAGGTCAGGGCTTTGTGATGGCCACTTCAATACCTTGACTTTGTTGTCCTTAAGCCATTTTGCCACAACTTCAGAAATATGCTTGGTCATTGTCCATTTGCGACCAAGCTTTAACTTCCTGACTGATGTCTTGAGATGTTGCTTCAATATATCCACATAATTTTACATCCTCATTATACCATCTATTTTGTGAAGTGCACCAGTCCCTCCTGCAGCAAAGCACCCCCACAACATGATGCTCTCACCCCCGTGCTTCACGGTTGGGATGGTGTTCTTCGGCTTGCAAAGCCTCCCCCTTTTTCCTCCAAACATAACGATGGTCATTATGGCCAAACAGTTCTATTTTTGTTTCATCAGACCAGAGAACATTTCCCCAAAAAGTACGATATTTGTCCCCATGTGCAGTTGCAAACCGTAGTCTGGCTTTTTTATGGTGGTTTTGGAGCAGTGGCTTCTTCCTTGCTGAGCGGCCTTTCAGGTTATGTCGATTATAGGACTCGTTTTACTGTGGATATAGATACTTTTGTACCCGTTTCCTCCAGCATCTTCACAAGGTCCTTTGCTGTTGTTCTGGGATTGATTTGCACCAAAGTAAGTTAATCTCTAGGAGACAGAGCGAGTCTCCTTCCTGAGCGGTATGACGGCTGCGTGGTCCCATGGTGTTTATACTTACGTACTATTGTTTGTACAGATGAACGTGGTACCTTCAGGCATTTGGAAATTGCTCCCAAGGATGAACCAGACTTGTGGAGGCCTACAATTTTTTGGTCTTGGCTGATTTCTTTTGATTTTCCCATGATGTCAAGCAAAGAGGCACTGAGTTTTGAAGGTAGGCTTTGAAATACATCCACAGGTAAACCTTCAATTGACTCAAATAATGTCAATTAGCCTGTCAGAAGCTTCTAAAGCCGTGACATCATTTTCTGTAATTTTCCGGAGTTAAATAAAGGTAAAATTAAAAAAGCCAGTCGGGGTTTCTTCAGTCCCCAAATCCAGAACAAATTCAAGGGAACGTACATTATCCCATCTCAAATTTGACCTTTATTTTAACTAGGCAAGTCAGTTTAAGAACAAATTCTTATTTTACAAATGACGGCCTACTAGCGATTAACTGCCTCGTTCAAAGGGCAGAAAGATTATATATTTTTTTTTACACCTTGTCAGCTCGAGGCAACCTTTCAGTTACTCTAACACCCCCCCCAAGGCTACCTTCCACCCCCTTAAAATGTTTAAGTTGTAAAGTATGTAATTTTTTGTGTCAGACCCCAGCAAGACTAGCTGTCCCCATTGTGGTCGTCAGTCAGGACCGCGGCTGGTAAATGTAAGTTGAGGCCCTGGAGATGTAGAAGCTCTGTTGTCCGAAAGTTAATAAATCGGATTACGTGTTTAGAAATAGAATGAATAGAACGTACGAATCACTGACCTTGAAATGGGGACTCGCCGTTCTATTCAATAGGCAAAATACAGATTATTTTTGGGGTAAAAAAAAAAACTGGGCCCCTAAAACCATATTTAGAGGAGGAGATGTGGACAAAAAAAAATGTTTCAAATCACAAAGAAATCCTCCACTTCCTGATTCGACAGGACGACGTAAAACCCGCCCATCACGATGTGTTGCAGTGTCCAATAAAAACAGAGAGAACAGACACGTAGGTAGTAAGTGTTCAAAATCCCCTTTTATTGGTTGTTGGCATCCAGGTGAACCAATGGCACAAGAGTAAGATTTAATCACCAAAAAAATAAAACAGAGAGTTCCAGTTTCACAAAGTAAAAAAAAATAAAAAAAAGTGGATTTTTTATTTATTTATATAGTTACATTTAGTAAATTACCCAGAAACACTTGAGTCATACACAGGCATTACCAAGAACTACAGTGAGGTACTCTAACCTCTCACCTGTGTGAACCAACAGTCAACACACACATATCCATCCACTAACACCACATCATTGACCTCTTGGACTAGATCACAGTGGATCACATTTACATGATAATGGAGGAGATGAAGCACCAGATTCCAGTTGTGGAGGAGGAGTGAAACCAGGAAGTGAGATGGTTTTTATATCAATGACCAACAGATCGTTCTCCATGATAATGGCTGTGCCTTTAGAGAGGGAAATTAAAAGAAATTCTTCCAGTCAGAGAGGTTTTAACGTCCGAACGGGATCGGCGATCCCGTCAGAGAGGTTTTAACGTCCGACCGGGATCGGGGATCCCGTCAGAGAGGTTAACGTCCGACCGGGATCGGGGATCCCGTCAGAGAGGTTAACGTCCGACCGGGATCGGGGATCCCGTCAGAGAGGTTAACGTCCGACCGGGATCGGGGATCCCGTCAGAGAGGTTAACGTCCGACCGGGATCGGGGATCCAGTCAGAGAGGTTAACGTCCCACCAGATCAGAGCTCTGGACAGCTGTAAGGACACACACTTCCTTCATGAAAACAACATTTAACAGGTTATTTCCTGTCTGGGAGATCAAAATCTCCATCAATGAGCTCACAGCTAGAGGAAGACATAATTTCCTCTAGGTTAACATTGTAAATTTCCTGTGATTCAATATGAGATGAGGGACTAAAACCCATTCCAGAATCCGCTTCCAGTTTTTACACAACGCTCAGAGACCAGCGGGTCTCTACTTCCAGAAAGGCCCGGATTCAATACCATCACTGCTTTTTTTAGACAATGCGCCATTTAAAAAATACAAATAAAATGGCGCATTGTCCAAAAATCTCCAACCAATGAGCTCACAGCTAGATGATGACATCATTTCCTTTAGGTTACACATTGGAACATTTTACATTTCCTGTGATTCAATATTATGAGATGAGGGAGTAAAACCCCATTCCAGAATCCACTTCCAGTTTTTCCACGGCGCTCAGAGTCCAGCGGGTCTCTACTTCCAGACAGAACCGATTCTGTATCATCACTGCTTTTATTTCTTCTTCTAAAAGGGTCATTTCAAAATAAGCCGACATATGCAGCGTTTACCGTAAACATTGCATTGTGGGATTGAATCCTGGCCAACAAAATCAGGTCATGGATGATAAATACAGACAGGTGGAGGGAGACACCTGGATACAAAGACCAAAATAAACACACAGAGACGGATAGAGAGAGAGAGAGAGAGAGACGGATAGAGAGAGAGAGACGGATAGAGACAGATAGAGAGAGAGAGAGAGAGACGGATAGAGAGAGAGAGAGAGAGACGGATAGAGAGAGAGAGAGAGAGACGGATAGAGAGAGAGACGGATAGAGAGAGAGACGGATAGAGAGACGATAGAGAGAGAGACGGATAGAGAGACGATAGAGAGAGACGGATAGAGAGACGATAGAGAGAGAGACGGATAGAGAGACGATAGAGAGAGAGACGGATAGAGAGACGATAGAGAGAGAGACGGATAGAGAGACGATAGAGAGAGAGACGGATAGAGAGACGATAGAGAGAGAGACGGATAGAGAGACGATAGAGAGAGAGACGGATAGAGAGACGGATAGAGAGACGGATAGAGAGACGGATAGAGACGGATAGAGAGACGGATAGAGACGGATAGAGACGGATAGAGACGGATAGAGAGACGGATAGAGAGACGGATAGAGAGACGGATAGAGAGACGGATAGAGAGACGGATAGAGAGACGGATAGAGAGAGAGAGACGGATAGAGAGAGAGAGACGGATAGAGAGAGAGAGACGGATAGAGAGAGAGAGAGTTCAGTTGAAGAAGTGTTTAGCTAAGAGGGGAGGGGCTCTGTGTGTGGGGGGGGGGGGGGGGGGGGGGGTCAGCTGTTTGAGAATGGGCCAATCATACATCTGGGACTGAGTGACACATCGAGCCACGCTGCTATTGGACGGGGGGAAAAGTGCACAGCCCCACTAACTTTGGCAACAAATACAGGTGGGTACTGCAGAATGGAACTGTGAGAGGGGGGGAAAGGGAGAGAGAGAGAGAGGGGGGGAAAGGGAGAGAGAGAGAGAGGGGGGGAAAGGGAGAGAGAGAGAGAGGGGGGGAAAGGGAGAGAGAGAGAGGGGGGGGGAAAGGGAGAGAGAGAGAGAGGGGGGGAAAGGGAGAGAGAGAGAGAGGGGGGAAAGGGAGAGAGAGAGAGGGGGGAGAGGGAGAGAGAGAGGGGGGAAAGGGAGAGAGAGAGAGGGGGGAAAGGGAGAGAGAGAGAGGGGGGAAAGGGAGAGAGAGAGGGGGAAAGAGAGAGAGGGGGAAAGAGAGAGAGAGGGGGGGAAAGAGAGAGAGAGAGGGGGGGAAAGAGAGAGAGAGAGGGGGGGAAAGAGAGAGAGAGAGGGGGGGAAAGAGAGAGAGGGGGAAAGAGAGAGAGAGAGGGGGAAAGAGAGAGAGAGAGGGGGAAAGAGAGAGAGGGGGAAAGAGAGAGAGAGGGGGGGAAAGAGAGAGAGAGGGGGGGAAAGAGAGAGAGAGGGGGGGAAAGAGAGAGAGGGGGGGGGAAAGAGAGAGAGGGGGGGGGAAAGAGAGAGAGGGGGGGAAAGAGAGAGAGGGGGGGGGAAAGAGAGAGAGAGGGGGGGAAAGAGAGAGAGGGGGGGGGAAAGAGAGAGAGGGGGGGAAAGAGAGAGAGAGGGGGGGAAAGAGAGAGAGAGAGGGGGAAAGAGAGAGAGAGAGGGGGGGAAAGGGAGAGAGAGAGGGGGGGAAAGGGAGAGAGAGAGGGGGGGAAAGGGAGAGAGGGGGGGGGGAAAGGGAGAGAGGGGGGGAAAGAGAGAGAGAGAGAGAGGGGGGGAAAGGCAGGTGAAGAAAGCCTTACATAAGGACATACCTCCCCCAGCCCTCCCTCCCTCCCTCCCTCCTTTGTCGTGTTCAAGAACAGTGGAAACGTCACAACAGTCACATAGAAACGTACGGTGTAGAATAGAAGAGATGGGATTCATTATCAAGTAAAACAGATAATGGTGTCAAACTCTAGGTGTTTACCCCCCCCCCACCCAAACCCATCTACAATATCGTGGACATTTCACCACACTGAACACAGCCCCCGGGGGTTCTGGGAAGGGGTTAGGACAAGAGTTGAGAGAAAGATGGGAGGGATGGAGAGAGGTCACAGGAGTTAAGGGAGGGGGGGGGGGAAGGGTCGCTGTGCCGCGTTGTCGTAGTAACGGGATCTCTCGGAAAGGGTCAGTACTCCCAGAGCGTGGCGGTCTCCAGGTCGTCGGCGTTGGCCTTCAGGACGCCGGCGTGGTCGCCGTGGAGATACTTCCCGTCGGCGACGGAGCGGATAGCGACCTTGTTGTAGTCGCAGAACTCTAACAGGAAGTCAACGGGGGTGTCACTGCTGCTCACCACTGACGCCTCGTTGCCCACCATCCAGAATTTCCCCGTCGAGTCTGAGGAGAGGGGGACCGTTCAGAACAGGTACAACCAAAATGAGTCAAATAACTATTCTAAAATTTTAAACTGGTGGTTTCCTGGAAACAAGATTATGAATAGTCCTGGATTAAGAAGCATGTTCAGTGGAGGTGTTTTATAATCCAGGACGAGTCCTAATCTGTGTCCTGGAAACATGTTTTATAATCCAGGACGAGTCCTAATCTGTGTCCTGGAAGCATGTTTTATAATCCAGGACGAGTCCTAATCTGTGTCCTGGAAACATGTTTTATAATCCAGGACGAGTCCTAATCTGTGTCCTGGAAACATGTTTTATAATCCAGGACGAGTCCTAATCTGTGTCCTGGAAGCATGTTTTATAATCCAGGACGAGTCCTAATCTGCTCGTTGTTGTCATGGTGAGGCTCCTCCAGTCCATCTGAGCTGTCAGACACCGTCCTCTGGAAAAGGGCAGTCTAACTGCTCGTCCAAACATACAATCCCATTATTTCGTCAGTGTTCATCCGCCCACTTTAAATCCTACAGACATTAGTTTGGGAAGCCAACGGCCAAATCTTCAGGTCTCAGGCAAAGCCTGTGTGTCCATGTATGTCTGTACGGACCCTGTAGGGTCCCTCTCTGAAGGTCAGGGTAAAGTAGTGTGTATACTAACCCTGTAAGCTGTAGGTCCCCTCTCTGAAGGTCAGGGTAAAGTAGTGTGTATACTAACCCTGTAAGCTGTAGGTCCCCTCTCTGAAGGTCAGGGTAAAGTAGTGTGTATACTAACCCTGTAAGCTGTAGGTCCCCTCTCTGAAGGTCAGGGTAAAGTAGTGTGTATACTAACCCTGTAAGCTGTAGGTCCCCTCTCTGAAGGTCAGGGTAAAGTAGTGTGTATACTAACCCTGTAAGCTGTAGGGCCCCTCTCTGAAGGTCAGGGTAAAGTAGTGTGTATACTAACCCTGTAAGCTGTAGGTCCCCTCTCTGAAGGTCAGGGTAAAGTAGTGTGTATACTAACCCTGTAAGCTGTAGGGCCCCTCTCTGAAGGTCAGGGTAAAGTAGTGTGTATACTAACCCTGTAAGCTGTAGGGCCCCTCTCTGAAGGTCAGGGTAAAGCAGTCATAGGAGGAACGGTTGGAGTCCAGGGTTCCCGTGACTTTACGACACCCGATGAAACCGTGTTCCCCACGGAGGACTATGATTGGACGGTTAATCAGCTTCATCAGGAACTCCTCAGACTCACCTGGAAGGACCAAAAAAAAAAAAAACACACATTACCCATGCCATCAGAAAGCCTTTAGGTCAAAGGTTATACTCTCCTCTCCTGGGGTGTTGGGCAACACCTTAGCCCGGTCACTCACTCAGTCTCTCACACTCTCTCACACCCTAGCCTGGGGACGCTCTCTCTCCAACACCCCAGGGAGAAACTGACTAGGAGTTGGTATGACCCTTGACCCAAACCATCTGGAACACCCTGCTGTGTTTATTTTTACTACCCAGAAGGCAGAGCTGTTTTAACACACACACTGACCGGCAACGTCGATGGTAGCGGCTAGCTGGCCGTTCTTCTTGGCGGCAACGTATTTCCCGTTGGCGGCACGGAGGGTCAGCTTCTTACCACAGTACTCCATGTCAAAGTAACAGTTGGCAGTCCTACACACACACACACACACACACACACACACACAGTTAATATAATTCTCAACAGGGTAGAACATTGTAATAACATCTATTACTGGAGCCACCCCTTTATGGAGCAATGAAGCAGGGTGCTGGCCGATATACTGCAGCTAGCTGACGGCTAACAGTCGATATACTGCAGCTAGCTGGCGGCCAACGGTCGATATACTGCGGCCAACGGTCGATATACTGCGGCCAACGGTCGATATACTGCGGCCAACGGTCGATATACTGCGGCCAACGGTCGATATACTGCAGCTAAATTACTGCAGCTAAATTACCGCAGCTAAATTACAGGACCCACACCACCCCGTGGGCGACAGAGCACTCGAGAAACTTGACACCAGCCGTGAAACCTCGAAATCACAACAACCTGAGAAGGTCTGCTGGATCATTACCACTCAGCATTCATATAGAGGTGGTGTGTGTGTGTGTGTGTGTGTGTGTGTGTGTGTGTGTGTGTGTGTGTGTGTGTGGACCTGAAGTCCCCACAAGAAGAGTAAACAAACAAAAAAATCTGACTAACTGGGGGACATTTTGTTAGTCCCCACGAGGTCAAAACGCTAATTCTAAGGGGGTTTAAGTTAGAATTAGTGTTAGATTTTCGTTAGGAGTTGAGGGTTAGGAGTTGAGGGTTAGGAGTTGAGGGTTGAGGTCAGGAGTTGGGGTTTAGGGAAAATAGGGTTTTGAATGGGACTGAATTGTGTCCCCCCCACACAAGGTTAGCTGTACAAGACTGTGTGTGTGTGTGTGTGTGTGTGTGTTTACTGTGTGTTTACTGTGTGTATGGTATGTGTATGTGTGTGTATGGTATGTGTGTGTATGGTGTGTGTGTGTATGGTATGTGTATGTTATTACTTAGTGGAGGCGGTACACTGTGTGTATGTGTGTGTGTATGGTGAGGTGTGTGCATTGTGTGTGTGTATGGTATGGCGTGTGTATTGTGTGTGTATGGTATGGCGTGTGTGTGTGTTATTACTTAGTGGAGGCGGTACACTGCAATCCTCCAGAGGTGGTGAGGGTCCAGTACTTCCCGGCGGCGGTCCGGAACGCGCACTTCCTGTTCTCACGACTCATCTCCACCTGGAACACTTCCTGGTCTCCCTCCTCATCCTGATTGGCTGACAGGTCCATGCCTAGGCGGGGCCAAGAGGAGAGCAGGGTTAGAGACTGACAAGAGGGTCAGGAAAGAACAGAAACGCACTACAGATTTGTAGAAAACATTAAAAACACCTCCCTAATATTGAGTTACAGCCCCCTTTGGCCCTCAGAACTGCCCTATTTAGTCGGGGCATGAACTCTACAAGGTGTCGAAAGCTTCCCACATGTTGACTCCAAAAGCTTCGCCACATATTGACTCCAAAAGCTTCCCACATATTGACTCCAAAAGCTTCCCACATATTGACTCCAAAAGCTTCCCACATATTGACTCCAAAAGCTTCCCACATATTGACTCCAAAAGCTTCCCACATATTGACTCCAAAAGCTTCCCACATATTGACTCCAAAAGCTTCCCACATATTGACTCCAAAAGCTTCCCACATATTGACTCCAAAAGCTTCCCACATGTCGACTCCAAAAGCTTCCCACATATCGACTCCAAAAGCTTCCCACATATCGACTCCAAAAGCTTCCCACATATCGACTCCAAAAGCTTCCCACATATCGACTCCAAAAGCTTCCCACATGTTCTGTCTGGATGTCCTTGAGGAGGTGGTGGACCATTCTTGTTACACACTGGAAACTGTTGAGTGTGAAGAAAAAAAAAAACAGCAGCGTTGCAGTTCTTGACTCAAACACACAGTGCACCTGACACCTACTACCATCCCCCGTTCAAAGACAACAAACATTTTGTCTCGCTCATACACCCTCCGAATGGCGCGCACACACACACTGCCTCATTTGTCTCAAGGCTTAGAAATCCTTCTTTAACCTGTCTCCTCTTCTCCTTCATCTACACTGATTGGAAGTGGATTTAACAAGTGACATCAATAAGGGATCGTAGCTTTACCTGGATTCACCTGGTCAGTCTAATGTCATGGAAAGAGAAGGCATTCTTAATGTTTTGTATACATGTCATGTGTATTATAGACAGAGATCAGGTCTCTATGTGAGACAGCCACTATATATATATATATATATATATATATACACACACATATATACATATATACATATACATACATATACATACATATATCATGTTTATTATATGTATATATGGCACAGCCAGAAGAGGACTAGCCACCCCTCATAGCCTGGTTCCTCTCTACCCAGTACAGCCAGAAGAGGACTGGCCACCCCTCATAGCCTGGTTCCTCTCTACCCAGTACAGCCAGAAGAGGACTGGCCACCCCTCATAGCCTGGTTCCTCTCTACCCAGTACAGCCAGAAGAGGACTGGCCACCCCTCATAGCCTGGTTCCTCTCTACCCTGTACAGCCAGAAGAGGACTGGCCACCCCTCATAGCCTGGTTCCTTCTCTACCCAGTACAGCCAGAAGAGGACTAGCCACCCCTCATAGCCTGGTTCCTCTCTACCCAGTACAGCCAGAAGAGGACTGGCCACCCCTCATAGCCTGGTTCCTCTCTACCCAGTACAGCCAGAAGAGGACTGGCCACCCCTCATAGCCTGGTTCCTCTCTAGGTTTCTTCCTAGGTTCTGGCCTTTCTAGGGAGTTTTTCCTAGCCACCGTGCTTCTACATCTGCATTGCTTGCTGTTTTTGGGGGTTTTAGGCTGGGTTTCTGTACAGCACTTTGAGATATCAGCTGATGTAAGAAGGGCTTTATAAATAAATTTGATTATATGATTTAACGGGTCATTCTGTCATGCAAAGAGCAGTATACACACACTCCACGTCAGTCACGCCAAGTGTGTCATTACCAGAGTTCCAGACGTCAGTCACATACTGTCTGGTCAAGATCAGCAACATCAGAGAGCTGGGATTAGAGGATGTCCTACAGCTGTACGTACACACACACACACACACACACACACACACACACACACACACACACACACCCCCCGCCCCGCCAGGCTACAGCCAGACCCTGCCACAGCTCCAGGGTTTAATCCCCCATGGAATTATGGGTTATAAATCAGTTAGGAGGACACAGCCAGAGGAATGAAAGATTGAGGAGCACCAAAGGTCATTCTTCACATCAGGAGCACATAAAGACAGAAACACAGAGACAGGAGTCAGCTACAGAACACAGCCCCGTCTGGCCTGGGGAGGAGGAGAGGCAGAGAGCCCCGTCTGGCCTGGGGAGGAGGAGAGGCAGAGAGCCCCATCTGGGCAGGAGGAGAGGCAGAGAGGCCCGTCTGGCCTGGGGAGGAGGAGAGGCAGAGAGCCCCGTCTGGCCTGGGGAGGAGGAGAGGCAGAGAGCCCCGTCTGGCCTGGGGAGGAGGAGAGGCAGAGAGCCCCGTCTGGCCTGGGGAGGAGGAGAGGCAGAGAGCCCCGTCTGGCCTGGGGAGGAGGAGAGGCAGAGAGCCCCGTCTGGCCTGGGGAGGAGGAGAGGCAGAGAGCCCCATCTGGGCAGGAGGAGAGGCAGAGAGCCCCGTCTGGTCTGGGGAGGAGGAGAGGCAGAGAGACACCAGGGTCGGTGAAGCCGTGTTGAAACTTCCACGTTCCGTTTCAGAACCTCTCTTCTCCCGTTGAGTGACTCCTGAAAAACGTTACCTCTACCCTCCAGGATACAGCTGGTTCTCACACACACACACACACACACCAACATGAGAACCACATGGTGATAATTGACTGACTGGAGCAGAGACAGCGAGGAGCAGGATGGGAAGGGTTTAACCCAGACCTGAGGGGGTTTTAGAGAGGGTTGGTTGTCTGGGTAGACAGGACAGACCTGAGGGGGTTTTAGAGAGGGTTGGTTGTCTATTGTAACAGGGTAGACAGGACAGATCTGAGGGGTTTTAGAGAGAGTTGGTTGTCTGACGGGGTAGACAGGACAGATCTGATCTGAGGGGGTTTTAGAGAGGGTTGGTTGTCTGACGGGGTAGACAGGACAGATCTGAGGGGGTTTTAGAGAGGGTTGGTTGTCTATTGTAACAGGGTAGACAGGACAGATCTGAGGGGGTTTTAGAGAGGGTTGGTTGTCTCTTGTAACGGGGTAGACAGGACAGGAAGTACTATCCTCTGGAATGTTCCACGAGGAAAACACACCAGCTACTTTTCATACTTTACATCCACTATAGACTTTACATTTAGTGAAAGGTTTTCATAGAGCTACTTTACATCCACTATAGACTTTACATTTAGTGAAAGGTTTTCATAGAGCTACTTTACATCCACTATAGACTTTACATTTAGTGAAAGGTTTTCATAGAGCTACTTTACATCCACTATAGACTTTACATTTAGTGAAAGGTTTTCATAGAGCTACTTTACATCCACTATAGACTTTACATTTAGTGAAAGGTTTTCATAGAGCTACTTTACATCCACTATAGACTTTACATTTAGTGAAAGGTTTTCATAGAGCTACTTTACATCCACTATAGACTTTACATTTAGTGAAAGGTTTTCATAGAGCTACTTTACATCCACTATAGACTTTACATTTAGTGAAAGGTTTTCATAGAGCTACTTTACATCCACTATAGACTTTACATTTAGTGAAAGGTTTTCATAGAGCTACTTTACATCCACTATAGACTTTACATTTAGTGAAAGGTTTTCATAGAGCTACTTTACATCCACTATAGACTTTACATTTAGTGAAAGGTTTTCATAGAGCTACTTTACATCCACTATAGACTTTACATTTAGTGAAAGGTTTTCATAGAGCTACTTTACATCCACTATAGACTTTACATTTAGTGAAAGGTTTTCATAGAGCTACTTTACATCCACTATAGACTTTACATTTAGTGAAAGGTTTTCATAGAGCTACTTTACATCCACTATAGACTTCACATTTAGTGAAAGGTTTTCATAGAGCTACTTTACATCCACTATAGACTTCACATTTAGTGAAAGGTTCGCTTCTGATGGAAACCATTTGGGAATTTTCAGAGGCGCAAGAGGGGGGACTAGAATAGGGAAATCACTATCCAGGAAGTAGGATAGAGTTTATTCCTGGTAACTAAAGTCGCAATCACAAAGATGGTATGACGAGATCATTTATGTAATTATCTACTGCTTCTTTAGCCTGACCCCCAACACCACCACCGACAGGGGGCCGCCAGCCCAGGGGTCTACCCACCGACGGGGGCCGCCGGCCCGGGGGTCTACCCACCGACGGGGGCCGCCAGCCAGGGGGTCTACCCACCGACGGGGGCCGCCAGCCTACCCACTGATTGTCCCCACACACACAATGCCGTGACCTAGTGAGAGGCCAGTCAGTGTATTTGGTCCACCAGTCTCTCTAGCGTTGACAGCCACAACATACCGTTCGTTGTTCTGTTTCTCCTTCTCAGCAGCAGACTAAATGATCGATAATATCAAAAACGCCACTCTGAAGTCATAAAAACACAGCTCCCACAATCTGTTTTAGGTCCTCTGGGTGCAGAGACAGTCCGACTGCAGTCCCTCCATCTCCTGACCTTTAAACCCTGCCGACACAGGATCATACTGCTGCCAGGGGGTTACTAGGAGACTATGTGGGTGTGTGTGTGTGTGTGTGTGTGTGTATGATCTCTGGTCGCTCGTCTTTTCAGTTCGCTGCAGCCAGCGACTAAAACACACTCAACACAACAGGCTGGGTTGAACAGGACAGCAGCTGGGATACATGGGGAGCCAGATCAGTCTGTGTTCTGCACACACACACACACACACCTACTGATTCTTACAGCAGCTAGAGCCAGCCAGCCAGCCAACACCAGCCCACTCCCTAGCCAGAACCCTGCCCCGC
This sequence comes from Salmo salar, assembly GCF_965601325.2. NCBI lineage: Eukaryota > Metazoa > Chordata > Actinopteri > Salmoniformes > Salmonidae > Salmo > Salmo salar. The sequence continues at coordinate 105,106,932 of NC_138293.1, forward strand.
TGTAATCAGGAGACTCACACAGGAGAGAGAGACCAGACGAGAGAGCTGATGCAATCGTCATCACACTGCCCTGTCCCCATCTGGACAAGAGGAACAACCATGTAAGAATGCTGTTCACCGACTACAGCATTCAGCATTTAACACCATAGTACCCTCAAAAACCCATCATTAAGCTCAGAGCTCTGGGTCTGAACCCTGCCCTTGGCCCCAAAGAACCTCAAACTTTTACAGATGCACAAATCGAGAGCATCCTGACGGGCTGTATCACCGCCTGGTACGGCAGCTGCCCCGCCCGCAACCACAGGGCTCTCCAGAGGGTAGTGAGGTCTGCACAACGCATCACCGGGGGCAGACTTCCTGTCCTCCAGGACACCTACACCACCAGATTTCACAGGAAGGCCAAAAATATCATCAAGGACATCAACCACCCGAGCCACTGCCTGTTCACCCCGCTATCATCCAGAAGGCGAGGTCAGTACAGGTGCATCAAAGCTGGGACCGAGAGACTGAAAAACAGCTTCTATCTCAAGGTCATCAGACTTAAATAGCCATCACTAGCCTCCAACCGGTACCCTGCCCTTAGCCACTGTTACTAGCCAGCTATCACCCAGTACCCTGCCCTTAGCCACTGTTACTAGCCAGCTATCACCCAGTACCCTGCCCTTAACCACTGTTACTAGCCAGCTATCACCCAGTACCCTGCCCTTAGCCACTGTTACTAGCCAGCTATCACCCAGTACCCTGCCCTTAGCCACTGTTACTAGCCAGCTATCACCCAGTACCCTGCCCTTAACCACTGTTACTAGCCAGCTATCACCCAGTACCCTGCCCTTAACCACTGTTACTAGCCAGCTATCACCCAGTACCCTGCCCTTAACCACTGTTACTAGCCAGCTATCACCCAGTACCCTGCCCTTAACCACTGTTACTAGCCAGCTATCACCCAGTACCCTGCCCTTAGCCACTGTTACTAGCCTCCACCCAGTACCCTGCCCTTAGCCACTGTTACTAGCCAGCTATCACCCGGTACCCTGCCCTGAACTTAACCACTGTTACTAGCCAGCTATCACCCAGTACCCTGCCCTGCCCTTAACCACTGTTACTAACCAGCTATCACCCAGTACCCTGAACTTAACCACTGTTATCACCCAGTACCCTGCCCTTAGCCACTGTTACTAGCCAGCTATCACCCAGTACCCTGCCCTGAACTTAGCCACTGTCACTAGCCAGCCTCCACCCAGTACCCTGAACTTAGCCACTGTTACTAGCCAGCTATCACCCAGTACCCTGCCCTTAACCACTGTTACTAGCCAGCTATCACCCAGTACCCTGCCCTTAGCCACTGTTACTAGCCAGCTATCACCCAGTACCCTGCCCTTAGCCACTGTTACTAGCCAGCCATCACCCGGTACCCTGCCCTGAACTTAGCCACTGTTACTAGCCAGCTATCACCCAGTACCCTGCCCTGCCCTTAGCCACTGTTACTAGCCAGCTATCACCCAGTACCCTGCCCTGCCCTTAGCCACTGTTACTAGCCAGCTATCACCCGGTTACTCTACCCTGCACCTTGTGTCACGTAGAGAGAGCAAAGGGTTGAGGGAAATAGGGATTGTTTTTACCTAAACAAATTAGGGATTTTGGTAACATAACTTTTTCCAGTCAGAAATTGCTGTGATTGTTACAGCTTCGGCAACACTGACAGACAGACAGAGACAGACAGACACACAGACAGACAGAGACAGACAGACAGAGACAGACAGACAGAGACAGACAGACAGACAGACAGACAGAGACAGACAGACAGAGACAGACAGACAGACAGAGACAGACAGACAGACCGGGTCCCAGTCACAGGGAAGAGAGAGAGAGAACGGGTGCTAGTCAGTCATGCGTTTGTTGTGTATTTTTAGCACAGCACAGACCCAGAACAATCAAATGAACTGTGGTTAAGACTCCCTCTAGTCATTTGTGTGTCTTAATTATTTAATCAAACAGTGTGCTTAAAGTATCAGACAGTGTATAGATTAAAAACACGTAGTCTGCCTCTGCCTCTGCCTCTGCCTCTGCCTCTGCCTCTGCCTCTGCCTCTGCCTCTGCCTCTGCGCTCCTAAACCCACTTCCTGTTTGGGATCCATGAAGAAGACAAGAGCTTTTTCCACAGACTCACGGACTGTCCTGTAGCACAACGACATGTGTTGTGGTCACGACCAGACAGCGTCCAGGTCTCATCTCTGGATCACACACAGTCCAGTGTGTTGCAGTCCCTCCCTTGGCATAAATCCAGACAAACGCCTGCACTGTAGCTGCCACACAAGAGGAGTCTCTCTCTCTCCCCCCCTCCCCTCCCACCCAGCCCGGCCCTAAGACAGTGTGTGTGTGTGTGGAGAGAGTGTGGGAAGCATCATCAGTAAACTACTGCAGGGATCACTGGGGCAGAATAGCTACAGAATAACACACAAACACGACAGGCAGGCAGGGTGTCAGAGCTGTTTCTCAGCCAGACACAAAATGGAGCCTCTCCTCTCTCTCAGGCTCTCGCCATCCCTCCCCCTCTCGCCATCCCTCCCTCTCTCTCTCTCTCGCCATCCCTCCCTCTCTCGCCCCCATCTCTCCATCTCCCGCCCCCCCCCCCCCCCCCCTCTCCATCTTGCAGACCTTCTCCTTTCTCTATATGATAAATAAAACATGAGTTGTGTCTCTGGTCCAGGAGGAGGAGGAGGAGGAAAGGAGCTGAGGAAAGAGGAAGAGAAGCTGCTGGGTGTCTGCAGTGCACAGTTCAGAGAACTGACTGATTAAACACTCGCTGCGAGACACAGAGAGACACAGAGACACACAGAGACACACAGAGAGTTAAGAACATACAGATATAGAATACCGCTGTGACCTTATATCATAGGAATAGAATAATCACAACATTATTCTATTCCCTATGAGATACTATCGCAACAGCGCTCTAACAACGTTCTGGGTCCACGTGGGTTAAGACAGAACCAGAACGAAGAGGTCCACCCTCCGTCTTTACAACTTTACCGCCAGGTCTATGAGCAGAATGTTCCCTGGCCTTCCATTACGTTCTGGGTTACCGCCAGGTCTACGAGCAGAAGGTTGTGATGGTCCTACCTCGCCTGGTGGGGTTCTAGTCCTGTTCTAGAAGGTTGTGATGGTCCTACCTCGCCTGGTGGGGTTCTAGTCCTGTTCTAGAAGGTTGTGATGGTCCTACCTCGCCTGGTGGGGTTCTAGTCCTGTTCTAGAAGGTTGTGATGGTCCTACCTCGCCTGGTGGGGTTCTAGTCCTGTTCTAGAAGGTTGTGATGGTCCTACCTCACCTGGTTAGATTCTAGTCCTGTTCTAGAAGGTTGTGATGGTCCTACCTCGCCTGGTGGGGTTCTAGTCCTGTTCTAGAAGGTTGTGATGGTCCTACCTCGCCTGGTGGGGTTCTAGTCCTGTTCTAGAAGGTTGTGATGGTCCTACCTTGCCTGGTGGAGACGTTCCTCTCGTTGCTGGCGGTGAGAACCACCTGAGGGTGACTCTGCTCCAGAGAGAACATCTCATCCTTCCCCACGCGACTAGTCTTCCCGCTCTTCATGGTCCCGCTGGGACCCGACGGAGCCAGGTATCGCCCGGAACAATCCCTGAACGCCACCTTCCCGGAGCGGAACTCCAGCGTGTATCCGGTGGTCTTGTCCGGCGCGGCCTCCAGGCTGCCGTCGTTCTTCAGAAAGCGGTTATCAGACGTCTGCAGGTGGTAACGTTGGTCCAGGAACACCAGGGTGATCAGGGAGTCGACCCCCCACGGGACGTCGCGGTCTATAGAGACCTCGTCCACCTTGGAGGACAGGTGGGCGTAACGCTTCCTGGTCACACTGAAGATGTTCACCTGGACGGGAGAGGTGCAGGGGTCAAAGGGGGTTGTAGGTGTGTTACCTGAGGGCGCATGGCAATGTGGACGCTTCATTTAGGGGGGGAGGGGGGGGTTGTAGGTGTGTTACCTGAGGATGCATGGCAATGTGGACGCTCCATTTTTCAGCCACTGACGCAGTCTGGGAGAGAGACCAAATATTACAGTCCACACACACACACACACACACGTTACAGTCCACACACACACGTGTTACAGTCCACACACACGTTACAGTCCACACACACGTTACAGTCCACACACACACACACACACACACACACACGTTACAGTCCACACACACGTTACAGTCCACACACACACACACACACGTTACAGTCCACACACACGTTACAGTCCACACACACCACACGTTACAGTCCACACACACACACACACACGTTACAGTCCACACACACACACACACGTTACAGTCCACACACACACACACACGTTACAGTCCACACACACGTACGTTACAGTCCACACACACACACACGTACGTTACAGTCCACACACACGTTACAGTCCACACACACGTTACAGTCCACACACACACACACACACACGTTACAGTCCACACACACGTTACAGTCCACACACACGTTACAGTCCACACACACACGTTACAGTCCACACACACACGTTACAGTCCACACACACACACGTTACAGTCCACACACACACACACACACACGTTACAGTCCACACACACACACACACACACGTTACAGTCCACACACACACACACACACACACGTTACAGTCCACACACACACACACACACACACGTTACAGTCCACACACACACGTTACAGTCCACACACACAGACGTTACAGTCCACACACACAGACGTTACAGTCCACACACACAGACGTTACAGTCCACACACACAGACGTTACAGTCCACACACACAGACGTTACAGTCCACACACACAGACGTTACAGTCCACACACACAGACGTTACAGTCCACACACACACACACGTTACAGTCCACACACACACACGTTACAGTCCACACACACACACGTTATAATGTCCATTCGCTCGTTCAGGAAGTTGAAAACCCACCTACCTGGGCAAAGCAGCTGATCCTGTCCTCTGTGCCTCCCAGGTATCTGCCATGGACCTCCGACTGCAGAGAAACACAATATAATATATATCACACACACTACGTAGCCTTATAACCCTCCTTCTGACAAAACAATACCCTCCACACACACTACGTAGCCTTATAACCCTCCTTCTGACAAACAATACCCTCCACACACACACTACGTAGCCTTATAACCCTCCTGACAAACAATACCCTCCACACACACACTACGTAGCCTTACAACCCTCCTTCTGACAAAACAATACCCTCCACACACACACTACGTAGCCTTATAACCCTCCTGACAAACAATACCCTCCACACACACACTACGTAGCCTTATAACCCTCCTTCTGACAAACAATACCCTCCACAGACACTACGTGGCCTTATAACCCTCCTTCTGACAAACAATACCCTCCACACAGACACTACGTAGCCTTACAACCCTCCTTCTGACAAACAATACCCTCCACACGCACACTACGTAGCCTTATAACCCTCCTTCTGACAAACAATACCCTCCACACAGACACTACGTAGCCTTACAACCCTCCTTCTGACAAACAATACCCTCCACAGACACTACGTGGCCTTATAACCCTCCTTCTGACAAAATACCCTCCACAGACACTACGTAGCCTTATAACCCTCCTGACAAAACAATACCCTCCACACACACTACGTGGCCTTATAACCCTCCTTCTGACAAACAATACCCTCCACAGACACTACGTAGCCTTACAACCCTTATCTTCCATATCAGAGAGAAACACAAGCTGTGTGTCTCCAGTTGCGCCAAACTACATTTCCTCCCCAGTTACAGACACACACACACACACACACGTGTTGCCTAAAGAGAGACCGTTACCGCGGTTACTCCATGGTTACCAGTCTCTTCAGAATGTTGAATTAAAACCCCTATTTTTATAAAAAACTTCACCGGTTATACATGTCGTTAGTCCTTTTTTGGCAGAAGGAGGAAGTGGGATTCACAGGGGGAAAAAAAAGTGTTGATTAACCCACTTTTTTGGTTTTTGTTTTGCGTCGGTCGGTTCTGTTGCACGTGATGTACAACACGTAAACAAATAAAATCAACGTCTTTCGAATGAAGCACATTTCCCCCTCCCATAATCCACTGGAAATGAAGCACATTTCCCCCTCCCATAATCCACTGGAAATGAAGCACATTTCCCCCTCCCATAATCCACTGGAAATGAAGCACATTTCCCCCTCCCATAATCCACTGGAAATGAAGCACATTTCCCCCCTCCCATAATCCACTGGAAATGAAGCACATTTCCCCCTCCCATAATCCACTGGAAATGAAGCACATTTCCCCCTCCCATAATCCACTGGAAATGAAGCACATTTCCCCCTCCCATAATCCACTGGAAATGAAGCACATTTCCCCCTCCCATAATCCACTGGAAATGAAGCACATTTCCCCCTCCCATAATCCACTGGAAATGCGTTTGCCATTCGGTTATAAGGCTCTGACACGTCGTGCAAGTGTTTGTCACGTGAGAATTGAAACAAAAAATAATAAAAACTGAAATACAAAAACGAAGTCCAGACCAGCGTTAGTGAGCATTTCTCCTTTACCAAGATAATCCATCCCACCTGACAGGTGTGGCCTATCGAGAAGTTGATTAAACAGCATGATCATTACATAGGTGCACCTTGTGCTAGGGGGACAATAAAAGGCCACTCTAAAATGCGCAGTTTTGTCACACAACAATGCCACAGATGGTCTCAAGTTTTCAGGGAACGTGCAACTGGCATGCTGACTGCAGGAATCTCAACCAGAGCTGTTGCCAGAGAATTTAAATGTTCATTTCTCTACCATAAACCGCCTCCAACTTAGGGCTTATGCCCTCCCAGGCCCACCCAGGCTGCGCACCTGCCCAGTCATGTGATTGACATCCATAGATTCTGGCATTTTCATATATGAACTGTAACAAAGTAAAAATAATATTTTAAATTTAACTCAACATCGGGTCACTGGGCTAAGGTGTTCAAAACACGCTAGATGGCGAATTTGCAAAGGGTGCCACCTATGGACGGCAGGTAGCCTAGTGGTTAGAGGAGGGGAGGCAGGTAGCCTAGTGGTTAGAGGAGGGGAGGCTGGTTAGTGGTTAGAGTGGAGGGGAGGCAGGTAGCCTAGTGGTTAGAGGAGGCAGGGTAGCCTAGTGGTTAGAGTGGAGGGGCGGCGGGTAGCCTAGTGGTTAGAGTGGAGGGGCGGCGGGTAGCCTAGTGGTTAGAGTGGAGGGGCGGCAGGTAGCCTAGTGGTTAGAGTGGAGGGGAGGCAGGTAGCCTAGTGGTTAGAGTGGAGGGGCGGCAGGTAGCCTAGTGGTTAGAGTGGAGGGGCGGCAGGTAGCCTAGTGGTTAGAGTGGAGGGGCGGCAGGTAGCCTAGTGGTTAGAGTGGAGGGGCGGCAGGTAGCCTAGTGGTTAGAGGGGAGGGGCGGCAGGTAGCCTAGTGGTTAGAGTGGAGGGGCGGCAGGTAGCCTAGTGGTTAGAGTGGAGGGGCGGCAGGTAGCCTAGTGGTTAGAGTGGAGGGGCGGCAGGTAGCCTAGTGGTTAGAGTGGAGGGGCGGCGGGTAGCCTAGTGGTTAGAGTGGAGGGGCGGCGGGTAGCCTAGTGGTTAGAGTGGAGGGGCGGCGGGTAGCCTAGTGGTTAGAGTGGAGGGGCGGCGGGTAGCCTAGTGGTTAGAGTGGAGGGGCGGCGGGTAGCCTAGTGGTTAGAGTGGAGGGGCGGCGGGTAGCCTAGTGGTTAGAGTGGAGGGGCGGCGGGTAGCCTAGTGGTTAGAGTGGAGGGGCGGCGGGTAGCCTAGTGGTTAGAGTGGAGGGGCGGCGGGTAGCCTAGTGGTTAGAGTGGAGGGGCGGCGGGTAGCCTAGTGGTTAGAGTGGAGGGGCGGCGGGTAGCCTAGTGGTTAGAGTGGAGGGGCGGCGGGTAGCCTAGTGGTTAGAGTGGAGGGGCGGCGGGTAGCCTAGTGGTTAGAGTGGAGGGGCGGCGGGTAGCCTAGTGGTTAGAGTGGAGGGGCGGCGGGTAGCCTAGTGGTTAGAGTGGAGGGGCGGCGGGTAGCCTAGTGGTTAGAGTGGAGGGGCGGCGGGTAGCCTAGTGGTTAGAGTGGAGGGGCGGCGGGTAGCCTAGTGGTTAGAGTGGAGGGGCGGCAGGTAGCCTAGTGGTTAGAGTGGAGGGGCGGCGGGTAGCCTAGTGGTTAGAGTGGAGGGGCGGCGGGTAGCCTAGTGGTTAGAGTGGAGGGGCGGCGGGTAGCCTAGTGGTTAGAGTGGAGGGGCGGCGGGTAGCCTAGTGGTTAGAGTGGAGGGGCGGCGGGTAGCCTAGTGGTTAGAGTGGAGGGACGGCGGGTAGCCTAGTGGTTAGAGTGGAGGGGCGGCGGGTAGCCTAGTGGTTAGAGTGGAGGGGCGGCAGGTAGCCTAGTGGTTAGAGTGGAGGGACGGCAGGGTAGCCTAGTGGTTAGAGTGGAGGGGCGGCAGGTAGCCTAGTGGGTAGAGTGGAGGGGAGGCAGGTAGCCTAGTGGTTAGAGGGGGGCGGCAGGTAGCCTAGTGGTTAGAGTGGAGGGACGGCAGGTAGCCTAGTGGTTAGAGTGGAGGGGCGGCAGGTAGCCTAGTGGTTAGAGTGGAGGGGCGGCAGGTAGCCTAGTGGTTAGAGTGGAGGGACGGCAGGTAGCCTAGTGGTTAGAGTGGAGGGACGGCAGGTAGCCTAGTGGTTAGAGTGGAGGGGCGGCAGGTAGCCTAGTGGTTAGAGTGGAGGGACGGCAGGTAGCCTAGTGGTTAGAGTGGAGGGGCGGCAGGTAGCCTAGTGGTTAGAGTGGAGGGGCGGCAGGTAGCCTAGTGGTTAGAGTGGGGAGGCAGGTAGAGTAGTGGTTAGAGTGGAGGGGCGGCAGGTAGCCTAGTGGTTAGAGTGGAGGGGCGGCAGGTAGCCTAGTGGTTAGAGTGGAGGGGCGGCAGGTAGCCTAGTGGTTAGAGTGGAGGGGCGGCAGGTAGTCTAGTGGTTAGAGTGGAGGGGAGGCAGGTAGCCTAGTGGGTAGAGTGGAGGGGGAGGCAGGTAGCCTAGTGGTTAGAGCGTTGGACTAGTAACTGAAAGGTTGCAAGTTTTTATCCCCGAGCTGACAAGATAAAAATCTGTTGTTCTGTGACACTTGTTCTGTTCCCCTGAACAAGGCAGTTAACCCACTGTTCCCCTGAACAAGGCCGTTAACCCACCGTTCCCTGAACAAGGCAGTTAACCCACCGTTCCCCTGAACAAGGCAGTTAACCCACCGTTCCCCTGAACAAGGCAGTTAACCCACCGTTCCCCTGAACAAGGCAGTTAACCCACCGTTCCCCTGAACAAGGCAGTTAACCCACCGTTCCCCTGAACAAGGCAGTTAACCCACCGTTCCCCTGAACAAGGCAGTTAACCCACCGTTCCCCTGAACAAGGCAGTTAACCCACCGTTCCCCTGAACAAGGCAGTTAACCCACCGTTCCCCTGAACAAGGCAGTTAACCCACCGTTCCCCTGAACAAGGCAGTTAACCCACCGTTCCCCTGAACAAGGCAGTTAACCCACCGTTCCCCTGAACAAGGCAGTTAACCCACCGTTCCCCTGAACAAGGCAGTTAACCCACCGTTCCCCTGAACAAGGCAGTTAACCCACTGTACCCCGGTTGGCTGTCATTGTAAATCAGAATTTGTTCTTAACTGACTTGTCCTCGTTAAATAAAAGGTCAAATAAACAAAATATGGCAGTGTGGGAACATTAACCCTATAAAAAAAGGTTGTGTAGAACTAGAAATATAGGCTACCGTTTATAATGTATTAATATTCCCTGCTGATATGAAAGATACATTCCTTATGTTTCTGAAACACTACCGCACAGGGCATTGAGGCGTCACTACAAAAACACCCTGGTTCGAATCTTAGGCTGTATCACAAAAAAACGGCGGTGAATGGGAGTCCCATAGGGCGGCGCACAATTGGCCCAGCGTCAGTCCGTGGTTTTTTTAACCGGTGTAGGCCGTCCATTGTAAATAATAATTTGTTTTTAACTGGACTTGTCTAGTTAAATAAATAAAAAGGTTAAATTAAAAATAAATTCAACGTTTAGAGAAAGCATCCGGGCCTTTTATAGACCACCAGTCAGAAGATATAATCGTTAATTACTATAATTAATAGGCGACAGAGCAGTTTACGTCTATAACTGAGGTAACAATACATAGGCAAGTCTTTCTCATGCTTTCAACTCACACCCCTCATCCTCCCTCATCCTACCTGCAGAGACCATCTTCCATCGTCGTGAGCCGTGATGACGAACCGAGTTTCGGGTCCAGAACTCTCACTATCTCCGGTAACGTTCCCGTCTTTATCCACCGCTATGTACCGACCCAGATGTGACTTGAGACAGAACACATTACCGCTAGTTTCTTCCCCGCTTCCTTGCTCCAGAGTCCAAATCTGTTTCTTCTTTAAACTCGTAGCCGAAGCGTTGATTTTAAAACCGAACGTTTCAGCGGTTAAATATTTATTCCCGCAGTTGATCAAACCGAACTGGATCTGAAGCATGTCGCTGGTCCCGTTACTCGCTCCGTTACTACACATGATCAATCAATCTCCTCCTCTCGGTTCTAAACCGGTCCCGGTTACAGTGTATCGGGTGTGTGTTATTTTTTTTCTCCCTGATCAACGAGGATTCGGTGGTTCCCGACGGATGCACTCTTGTTCCTCCGCCTCGCCTGTTTCTCTTTGTTTGGGAAGTGTCTGAAAGAGGGAGGATACGGTGTGTCGGTATGGAGAACGCGCAATTTCTCTGTGCTCTCGGCCACAGCATGCGCTCCGCGACCCAGCTGCGGTATTTATAGTGATTGGTGACGACAGACCTCAGGTCACTCCCCTCTGGATACAGCCACGGATGCATCTCAACAGTGGGATGAGGCGCTCCTCTCCTCTCCCCTCTCCTCTCCCCTCCCCTCCCCTCCTCTCCTCTCCCCTCCCCTCCTCTCCTCTCCTCTCCCCTCCCCTCCTCTCCTCTCCTCTTCCTCTCCTCTCCTCTCCTCTCTTCTCCTCTCTTCTCTTCTCTTCTCCTCTCCTCTCCTCCCTCTCTCCTCTCCTCCTCCTCTCCTCTCTCTCCTCTCTCTCCTCTCCTTTCCCCCTCTCTCTTCCTCTCCTCTCTACAGTATCTATCTATTCTACAGTATCTCTATCTATCTATCTATCTATCTATCTATCTATCTATCTATCTATCTATCTATCTATCTATCTATCTATCTATCTATCTATCTATCTATCTATCTATCATCTATCTATCTATCTATCTATCTATCTATCTATCTATCTATCTATCTATCTATCTATCTATATATTCTACAGTATCTCTCTATTCTACAGTATATATTTATTCTACAGTATATATTTATTCTACAGTATATATTTATTCTACAGTATCTATTTATTCTACAGTATATATTTATTCTACAGTATCTCTCTATTCTACAGTATCTATTTATTCTACAGTATCTATTTATTCTACAGTATATATTTATTCTACAGTATATATCTATTCTACAGTATCTATTTATTCTACAGTATCTATCTATTCTACAGTATCTCTCTATTCTACAGTATCTATTTATTCTACAGTATCTATTTATTCTACAGTATCTCTCTATTCTACAGTATCTATTTATTCTACAGTATCTATCTATTCTACAGTATCTATCTATTCTACAGTATCTATTTATTCTACAGTATCTATCTATTCTACAGTATCTATCTATTCTACAGTAATCTATCTATTCTACAGTATGTATTTATTCTACAGTATCTATCTATTCTACAGTATCTATTTATTCTACAGTATGTATTTATTCTACAGTATCTATCTATTCTACAGTATCTATTTATTCTACAGTATCTATCTATCTATCTATCTATCTATTCTACAGTATGTATTTATTCTACAGTAATCTATCTATTCTACAGTATATATTTATTCTACAGTATATATTTATTCTACAGTATCTATTTATTCTACAGTATGTATTTATTCTACAGTATCTATCTATTCTACAGTATCTATTTATTCTACAGTATGTATTTATTCTACAGTATCTATTTATTCTACAGTATGTATTTATTCTACAGTATCTATCTATTCTACAGTATCTATTTATTCTACAGTATCTATCTATCTATCTATATATTCTACAGTATCTCTCTATTCTACAGTATATATTTATTCTACAGTATCTATTTATTCTACAGTATATATTTATTCTAACAGTATCTATTTATTCTACAGTATATATTATTCTACAGTATCTCTCTATTCTACAGTATCTATTTATTCTACAGTATCTATTATTCTACAGTATATATTTATTCTACAGTATCTATTTATTCTACAGTATATATTTATTCTACAGTATCTCTCTATTCTACAGTATCTATTTATTCTACAGTATCTATTTATTCTACAGTATATATTTATTCTACAGTATCTCTCTATTTCTACAGTATCTATCTATTCTACAGTATCTATCTATTCTACAGTATCTATTTATTCTACAGTATCTATCTATTCTACAGTATCTCTCTATTCTACAGTATCTATTTATTCTACAGTATCTATTTATTCTACAGTATCTCTCTATTCTACAGTATCTATTTATTCTACAGTATTCTATCTATTCTACAGTATCTATCTATTCTACAGTATCTATCTATTCTACAGTATGTATTTATTCTACAGTATCTATCTATTCTACAGTATCTATTTATTCTACAGTATCTATCTATTCTACAGTATCTATCTATTCTACAGTATCTATCTATCTATCTATCTATCTATCTATCTATCTATCTATCTATCTATCTATCTATCTATCTATCTATCTATCTATCTATCTATCTATCTATCTATCTATCTATCTATCTATCAGTATCTATCTATCTATCTATTCTACAGTATCTCTATCTATCTATCTATCTATCTATCTATTCTACAGTATCTATCTATCTATCTATCTATCTATCTATCTATCTATCTATCTATCTATCTATCTATCTATCTATCTATCTATCTATCTATCTATCTATCTATCTATCTATCTATCTATCTATCTATCTATCTATCTATTCTATCAGTATCTATCTATTCTATCAGTATCTATCTATTCTACAGTATCTATCTATCTATCTATCTATTCTATCAGTATCTATCTATCTATCTATCTATCTATCTATCTATCTATCTATCTATCTATCTATCTATCTATCTATCTATCTATCTATCTATCTATCTATCTATCTATCTATCTATCTATCTATCTATTCTACAGTATCTATTTATTCTACAGTATCTATTTATTCTACAGTATCTATCTATCTATCTATCTATCTATCTATCTATCTATCTATCTATCTATCTATCTATCTATCTATCTATCTATCTATCTATCTATCTATCTATCTATCTATCTATCTATCTATCTATCTATCTATCTATTCTAAAGTATCTCTCTATTCTACAGTATATATTTATTCTACAGTATCTATTTATTCTACAGTATCTATCTATCTATCTATCTATCTATCTATCTATCTATCTATCTATCTATCTATCTATCTATCTATCTATCTATATATTCTACAGTATCTCTCTATTCTACAGTATATATTTATTCTACAGTATATATTTATTCTACAGTATATATTTATTCTACAGTATCTATTTATTCTACAGTATATATTTATTCTACAGTATCTCTCTATTCTACAGTATCTATTTATTCTACAGTATCTATTTATTCTACAGTATATATTTATTCTACAGTATCTCTCTATTCTACAGTATCTATCTATTCTACAGTATCTATCTATTCTACAGTATCTATCTATTCTACAGTATCTATTTATTCTACAGTATCTATCTATTCTACAGTATCTCTCTATTCTACAGTATCTATTTATTCTACAGTATCTATTTATTCTACAGTATCTCTCTATTCTACAGTATCTATTTATTCTACAGTATCTATCTATCTATCTATCTATCTATTCTACAGTATCTATTTATTCTACAGTATCTATCTATTCTACAGTATGTATTTATTCTACAGTATCTATCTATTCTACAGTATCTATTTATTCTACAGTATGTATTTATTCTACAGTATCTATCTATTCTACAGTATCTATTTATTCTACAGTATCTATCTATCTATCTATCTATCTATTCTACAGTATGTATTTATTCTACAGTATCTATCTATTCTACAGTATATATTTATTCTACAGTATATATTTATTCTACAGTATCTATTTATTCTACAGTATGTATTTATTCTACAGTATCTATCTATTCTACAGTATCTATTTATTCTACAGTATGTATTTATTCTACAGTATCTATTTATTCTACAGTATGTATTTATTCTACAGTATCTATCTATTCTACAGTATCTATTTATTCTACAGTATCTATTCTATCTATCTATATATTCTAGCAGTATCTCTTCTATTCTACAGTATATATTTATTCTACAGTATATATTTATTCTACAGTATCTATTTATTCTACAGTATATATTTATTCTACAGTATCTCTCTATTCTACAGTATCTATTTATTCTACAGTATCTATCTATTCTACAGTATCTATCTATTCTACAGTATCTATTTATTCTACAGTATCTATCTATTCTACAGTATCTATCTATTCTACAGTATCTATTATTCTACAGATCTATCTATTCTACAGTCTACTATCTACAGTATCTATCTATTCTACAGTATCTATCTATTCTACAGTATGTATTTATTCTACAGTATCTATCTATTCTACAGTATCTATTTATTCTACAGTATGTATTTATTCTACAGTATCTATCTATTCTACAGTATCTATTTATTCTACAGTATCTATCTATCCATCTATCTATCTATTTATTCTACAGTATCTATTTATTCTACAGTATCTATCTATCCATCTATCTATCTATTTATTCTACAGTATCTATTCTATCCATCTCTGTATCCACCCTGCTCTCTTCTCAACCACCATCATCAGATAAACACCACACAAACAGTGTGTGTGTGTGTGTGTGTGTGTGTGTGTGTGTGTGTGTGTGTGTGTGTGTGTGTGTGTGTGTGTGTGTGTGTGTGTGTGTGTGTTTGTGACACAGAGCCCTATTCATGTCCATATCACATCAGAGGGCAGGAAGGCCCAGTTCCAAAAACAAAGAGTCCAAACAGAACACACTGGCATCCTCTCAACCCCCACAATCCACTATACACACACTCATACACACACTCCACTGTTACAAATACCACAAACACATTTTCTCTCTCTCTCTCTCTCTCTCTCTCTCTCTCTCTCTCTCTCTCTCTCTCTCTCTCTCTCTCTCTCTGTCTCTCTCTCTCTCTCTCTCTCTCTCTCTGTCTCTCTCTCTGTCTCTCTCTCTCTCTCTCGCTCTCTCTCTCTGTCTCTCTCTCTCTCTGTCTCTCTCTCTCTCTCTCTCTCTCTCTCTGTCTCTCTCTCTCTGCTCTCTCTCTCTCTGTCTCTCTCTCTCT
>NC_138293.1:105127500-105130000 GCF_965601325.2 Salmo salar
GACCAATAACATCTGTTAAATATGGACCAATCACATCTGTTAAATATGTGTATGTGATAGCTGACCAATAGGGTTAGAGTACTGGTCTAGGGGTATGTGATAGCTGACCAATAGGGTTAGAGTACTGGTCTAGGGGTATGTGATAGGTGACCAATAGGGGTGGAGTACTGGTCTAGGGGTATGTGATAATTGACCAATAGGGTTGGAGTACTGGTCTTGGGGTATGTGATTGGTGACCAATAGGGTTGGAGTACTGGTCTTGGGGTATGTGATAGCTGACCAATAGGGTTGGAGTACTGGTCTTGGGGTATGTGATAGCTGACCAATAGGGTTGGAGTACTGGTCTTGGGGTATGTGATAGCTGACCAATAGGGTTGGAGTACTGGTCTTGGGGTATGTGATAGCTGACCAATAGGGTTGGAGTACTGGTCTTGGGGTATGTGATAATTGACCAATAGGGTTGGAGTACTGGTCTTGGGGTATGTGATAGCTGACCAATAGGGTTGGAGTACTGGTCTTGGGGTATGTGATAGCTGACCAATAGGGTTGGAGTACTGGTCTTGGGGTATGTGATAGCTGACCAATAGGGTTGGAGTACTGGTCTTGGTAATGTGATTGGTTCAGGGTGACATTTCTATTGATGACCACTAGATGGAATCACATAGCTGTTTCAGTCTAGAGGCAGACAGACAGACAGACAGACAGACAGACAGACAGACAGACAGACAGACAGACAGACAGACAGACAGACAGACAGACAGACAGACAGACAGACAGACAGACAGACAGACAGACAGACAGACAGACAGACAGACAGACAGACAGACAGACAGACAGACAGACAGACAGGGAGAAGGGAGGAGGTGAAGGACAGAGAAAGAACAGGAGAGAGGGGGAGAAGGGAGGAGGTGAAGGAGAGAGAAAGAACAGGAGAGAGAGGGAGAAGGGAGGAGGTGAAGGACAGAGAAAGAACAGGAGAGAGGGGGAGAAGGGAGGAGGTGAAGGAGAGAGAAAGAACAGGAGAGAGAGGGAGAAGGGAGGAGGTGAAGGAGAGAGAAAGAACAGGGAGAGAGAGGGAGAAGGGAGGAGGTGAAGGACAGAGAAAGAACAGGAGAGAGAGGGAGAAGGGAGGAGGTGAAGGACAGAGAAAGAACAGGAGAGAGAGGGAGAAGGGAGGAGGTGAAGGAGAGAGAAAGAACAGGGAGAGAGAGGGAGAAGGGAGGAGGTGAAGGACAGAGAAAGAACAGGAGAGAGGGGGAGAAGGGAGGAGGTGAAGGAGAGAGAAAGAACAGGGAGAGAGGGGGAGAAGGGAGGAGGTGAAGGACAGAGAAAGAACAGGAGAGAGGGGGAGAAGGGAGGAGGTGAAGGAGAGAGAAAGAACAGGAGAGAGGGGGAGAAGGGAGGAGGTGAAGGACAGAGAAAGAACAGGAGAGAGAGGGAGAAGGGAGGAGGTGAAGGAGAGAGAAAGAACAGGAGAGAGAGGGAGAAGGGAGGTACTCAGAATATAGTGGATTAATCGACAGGATGTGATGTCATGGATATACAGGAAGGAGTATATACACAAGTGAAGAACAAACACCATTGTAAATACAACCCATATTTATGCTTATTTATTTTCCCTTTTGTACTTTTACTAGATGGAACCCTATTCCCTATATAGTGCACTACTTTAGTCCAGAACCCTATACCACCCTAGTCCCTATGTAGTCCACTACTTTCAACCAGGGCCTATAGGGGATAGGGGGCCAATATGGACGTGGATGAAAGGTTATATTACAACTATGTACAGTATTATAACGATCTGCCAAAAGAAAACGTTTGAAATGTCTCTGTTCCTTTTGTAACTTCTGTCAGTGTAATGTTTACCGTTCATTTGTTATTGTTTATTTACCTTTTGTTTATTATCTATTTCACTTGCTTTGGCGATGTAAACACATGTTTCCCATGTCAACAAATACCTTAAATTGAATTGGATTGAATTGGAGGGAGTCTGTTGACAAGTGGACAGATTTACAGTAACACTGATATGTTATCTATCTCCTATACTGTGTCCCAAATGGAACCCTACTCCCTCTGCGTCCTGGTCTAAAGTAGTGCACTATATAGGGAATAGGTTCTAAAGTATTGACTGACTGTAGGGGGTTATAGAGAGATGTTTAGTGACTGTAGGGGGTTATAGAGCGATGTTTAGTGACTGTAGGGGGTTATAGAGAGATGTTTAGTGACTGTAGGGGTTATAGAGAGATGTTTAGTTACTGTAGGGGTTATAGAGAGATGTTTAGTGACTGTAGGGGTTATAGAGAGATGTTTAGTGACTGTAGGGGGTTATAGAGAGATGTTTAGTGACTGTAGGGGTTATAGAGAGATGTTTAGTGACTGTAGGGGTTATAGAGAGATGTTTAGTGACTGTAGGGGGTTATAGAGAGATGTTTAGTGACTGTAGGGGTTATAGAGAGATGTTTAGATAGAGAGATGTTTAGTGACTGTAGGGGTTATAGAG
>NC_138293.1:105135000-105140000 GCF_965601325.2 Salmo salar
TTGAGGAATTCTGCATGCAGAGTCTCAATTTGGTGTTTGTCCCATTTTGTGAATTCTTGGTTGGTGAGCGGACCCCAGACCTCACAACCATAAAGGGCAATGGGTTCTATATCACATTCAAGTATTTTTTAGCCAGATCCTAATTGGTATGTTGAATTTTATGTTCCTTTTGATGGCATAGAAGGCTCTTCTTGCTTTGTCTCTCAGATCCTTCACAGCTTTGTGGAAGTTACCTGTGGGGCTGATGTTTAGGTCGAGGTATGTATAGTTTGTTGTGTGCTCTAGGGCAACGGAGTCTAGATGGAATTTGTATTTGTGGTCCTGGCGACTGGACCTTTTTATTATTTACTGTCAGGGCCCAGGTCTGGCAGGGCCCAGGTCTGGCAGAATCTGTGCAGAAGATCTAGGTGCTGCTGTAGGCCCTCCTTGGTTGGGGACAGAAGCACCAGATCATCAGGAAACAGTAGACATTTGACTTCAGATTCTAGTAGGGTGAGGCCGGGTGCTGCAGACTGTTCTAGTGCCCTCGACAATTCATTGATATATATGTTGAAGAGGGTGGGGCTTAAGCTGGCACCCCTGTCTCACCCCACGTTCCTTTTAGAAAGAAAGCGTCCAGATTGTCTAGACCGGCTGATTTGTAGGGGTCCAGATTTTGCAGCTCTTTCAGAACATCAGCTGAATGGATTTGGGAGAAGGAGAAATGGGGAAGGCTTGGGTGAGTAGCTGTGGGGGGTGCAGTGCTGTTGACTGCGGTAGGGGTAGCTAGGTGGAAAGCATGGCCAGCCGTAGAAAAATGCTTATTGAAATTCTCAATTATAGTGGGTTTATCGGTGGTGACAGAGTTTCTTATCCTCAGTGCAGTGGGCAGCTGGGAGGAGGTGCTCTTATTCTCCATGGACTTTACAGTGTCCCAGAACTTTTTGGAGTTTGTGTTGCAGGAAGCAAATTTCTGTTTGAAAAAGCTAGCCTTTGCTTTCCTAACTGCCTGTGTATATTTGTTTCTAACTTCCCTGAAAAGTTGCATATCGCGCGGGCTGTTCGATGCAAATGCAGAACGCCACAGGATGTTTCTGTGCTGGTTGAGGGCAGTCAGGTCTGGAGAGAACCAAGGGCTATATCTGTTCCTGGTTCAAAATTTCTTTAAAGGGACATGCTTATTTAAGATGGTGAGGAAGGCAGTTTTAAAGAACAACCAGGCATCCTCTACTGACGGGATGAGGTCAAAATCCTTCCAGGATACCCGGGCCAGGTCAATTAGAAAGGCCTGCTCGCTGAAGTGTTTTAGGGAGCGTTTGACAGTGATGAGGGCTGGTCGTTTGGTAACCCCACGGTCTTGTGGGAAGAAATGTGTGTTTCTGTCCATGGATTTTATAATGTCGTATGTTTTCACCCCCCCAACACCACTTTCCATTCATTTGAATAGCATTTGAACCCTCATGCCAAATTGAGTCAAAAGTGTTTTTTAGAAATCGACATGAGAAGACTTTGCTTTTTGTTTGTCTCCACTTTTGTGGATTGAGGTGATCAGTCCTTGGTTCCAAAATATCGGGGGAAGATGCCAGAGCTAAGGATGATGTTAAAGAGTTTAAGTTTAGCCAATTGGAATTCGTGGTCTGTATATTTTTAATCATTTCATTGAGGATACCATCAACCCCACAGGCCTTTTGGTGTCGGAGGGTTTGTATTTTGTCCTGTAGTTCATTCAAGGTAATTGGAGAATCCAGTGGGTTCTGGTCTTTAATAGTTGAGTCTAAGATTTGTATTTGATCATGTTATATGTTTTTGCTGTTTGTTCTTTGTTATAGAGCCAAAAAGTTTGGAGAAGTGGTTTACCCATCTCCATTTTAGATAGATAATTATTCGTGTTGTTGTTTGTTTAGTGTTTTCCAATTTTTCCAGAAGTTGTTAGATTCTATGGATTTTTCAATTCCATTGAGCTGATTTCTGACGTCCTGCTCCTTCTTCTCATATCTCTCTCCTTCCTGTCTCTCCTCTCTCTCCTTCCTGTCTCTCTCTCTCTCCTCCCTCTCCTTCCTGTCTCTCCTCTCTCTCTCCTTCCTGTCTCTCTCTCTCTCTCCTCCTCCTCTCTCTCTATCTCTCTCTGTCTCTCTCTCTCTCTCCCTCCTGTCTTTCTCTGTCACGTCCTGACCATGGTAAGATGTTATTTTCTATGGTAGAGTAGGTCAGGGCGTGACAGAGGGTGTTTTGTGTTGTTCTATGTTTTCTATTTCTATGTTCGTAGGTTCTAGTTTCTGTATTTCTATGTTGGGGTTTTGTTTGGGATGATCTCCAATTAGAAGCAGCTGGTCCTCGTTGTCTCTAATTGGAGATCATACTTAAGTAGGGTTTTTTTCTACCTGGGTTTTGTGTGTGATTATTTTTGAGTAATGTTTGTTTCTCCTTTGCGTCACGGTTTGTTGTTTTGTCTATTCAGTTATTTGATGTATTGCAAAGTTTCACAGAGTAAATCAAATGTGGAACGACACACACGCTGCACCTTGGTCCTCTCTTTTTGACATCTGTGACATTCTCTGTCTCCTCTCTCCTCCTCTCTCTCTCCTCTCTCCTCTCTCTCTATCTCTCTCTCCTTCCTCTCTCTCTCTTCTTTTTGTCCTGTCTCTCCTCTCTCTCTCTCTCTCTCCTCTCTCCTCCTCTCCTCCTCTCTCTCTCTCTCCTTCCTGTCTCTCTCTTCTTTTTGTCCTGTCCTCTCCTCCTCTGTCCTTCTCTCCAGAGTGATGGTATTTGCAGGTTTGGACTCGTGTCACAGAGAGGACATTCTGTCTACACATTCACAGGGTGGTTACATCATAATGCAGAATGTCTATACTATGGAGACCAGTGACCTGCGTCTCTGCTCTTTCAATGAGGAAAACGTTGAATTTGAGAGCAGAGAGAGAGAGAGAGGAGAGAGAGAGAGAGAGAGAGACAGACAGAGAGAGAGGAGAGAGAGAGAGAGAGACAGACAGAGAGCGAGAGAGGAGAGAGAGAGAGCGAGAGAGATAGAGAGACAGAGAGAGAGAGACAGAGAGAGACAGACAGAGAGAGAGAGAGAGAGACAGACAGAGAGCGAGAGAGGAGAGAGAGAGAGCGAGAGAGAGCGAGAGAGCGAGAGAGAGAGATACAGAGAGAAAAAGCGAGAGAGCGAGAGACAGACAGAGAGAGAGAGAGAGAGCGAGAGAGAGAGAGAGCGAGAGAGAGAGAGAGAGACAGACAGAGAGAGAGAGAGAGCGAGAGAGAGAGAGAGAGCGAGAGAGAGAGAGAGAGGGGGGTAAGAGGAGAGCAGAGAGAGAGGAGGAGGGAGGTAAGAAGAGAGCAGAGAGAGAGAGAGAGATACAGAGAAAATATCCTCCTTTTTCATGATTGAAAACAAAAAGATAATTACTTGACACATTGGAAAGAATTAACAAAAAAACCAGAGCAAACTAGAATGCTATTTGTCCCTAAACAGAGAGAACACAGTGGCAGAATACCTGACCACTGTGACTGACCCAAACTTAAGGAAAGCTTTGACTATGTACAGACTCAGTGAGCATAGCCTTGCTATTGAGAAAGGCCGCCGTAGGCAGACCTGGCTCTCAAGAGAAGACAGGCTATGTGCAACACTGCCCTCAAAATGAGGTGGAAACTGAGCTGTACTTCCTAAACCTCCTGCCAAATGTATGACCATATTAGAGAAACGTATTTCCTTCAGATTACACAGATACACAAATAACTCGAAAACAAACCCGATTTTGATAAACTCCCATATCTACTGGGTGAAATACCACAGTGTTCCATCACAGCAGCAAGATGTGTGACCTGTTGCCACAAGAAAAGGGCAACCAGTGAAGAACAAACACCATTGTAAATACAACCCATATTTATGCTTATTTATCTTCCATTTTGTACTTTAACCATTTGTACATTGTTACAACACTGTATATAAAGATAATATGACATTTGTAAATGTCTTTATTCTTCTGGAACTTTTATCAGTGTAATGTTTACTGTTCATTTTTATTGTTTATTTCACTTTTGTTTATTATCTACTTCTCTTGCTTTGGTGACGTTAACATATGTTTCCATGACAATAAAGCCCTTAAATTGAATTGAATTGATATAGAGAGAGAGAGAGAGAGAGAGACAGAGAGAGAGACAGAGAGAGAGAGGATTGGTAGTAAAGGTGAGCTGGCAGCAGCAACATTCCGGTGCCGATGTCTGACTTCCTGTTAACCCCTTATTTCCCGTCTGAGCAGCTAGGCAGTGTCCTTATATGGCAGCTCTGGGAACCAATCGCAGCTCAGCACAGCAACACTCATTCAAAATGCTGCTGCGAGAGAGAGAGAGAGAGAGAGAGAGAGAGAGAGAGAGAGAGAGAGAGAGAGAGAGAGCAGGGTGGGAACCACAAACACACACAGAGAGAGAAACCTCACAATGCTAATACAACAGACTGTGGACTGTTCCTTTTAAGGAGAATCTCGAAACTATATAGTCTGAGACAGAAAGGGGGAGGACGGATAGAGAGAGAGGAGGGAGGGAGGGAGGAAGAGAGAGATGGAGGGAGGGAGGGAGGGAGGAGAAGAGATGGGAGAAGAGAGATGAGGGAGGAAGAGAGGAAGAGAGAGAGAGGGGGGAGAAGAGAGAAAGAGGAGGGAGGAAAAGAGAGAGATGAGGGAGGGAGGGAGGGAGAAGAGAGAGAAGAGGAGGGAGGGAGGGAGGGAGGGAGGGAGGGAGGGAGGGAGGGAGGGAGGGAGGGAGGGAGGGAGGGAGGGAGGGAGGGAGGGAGAAGAGAGAAAGGACATTGCAGGCGACTGCCAACTGGTCATTATTAACTACTAGTCATTACTACTAGTCATTATATTATTAACTACTAGTCATTATTAAACTACTAGTCAATATTAACTACTAGTCATTATTAACTACTAGTCATTATTAACTACTAGTCATTATTAACTACTAGTCATTATTAACTACTAGTCATTACTACTAGTCATTATTAACTACTAGTCATTATTATG
>NC_138293.1:105145000-105172500 GCF_965601325.2 Salmo salar
CAGGTCTGGCTGTTACCCTAGTCCATATAACAGGTCTGGCTGTTACCCTAGTCCATATAACAGGTCTGGCTGTTACCCTAGTCCATATAACAGGTCTGGCTGTTACCCTAGTCCATATAACAGGTCTGGCCGTTACCCTAGTCCATATAACAGGTCTGGCTGTTACCCTAGTCCATATAACAGGCGGTCTGGCTGTTACCCTAGTCCATATAACAGGTCTGGCTGTTACCCTAGTCCATATAACAGGTCTGGCTGTTACCCTAGTCCATATAACAGGTCTGGCTGTTACCCTAGTCCATATAACAGGTCTGGTCTGGCTGTTACCCTAGTCCATATAACAGGTCTGGTTGTTACCCTAGTCCATATAACAGGTCAGGTCTGGCTGTTACCCTAGTCCACATAACAGGTCTGGCTGTTACCCTAGTCCATATAACAGGTCTGGCTGTTACCCTAGTCCATATAACAGGTCTGGTCTGGCTGTTACCCTAGTCCATATAACAGGTCTGGCTGTTACCCTAGTCCATATAACAGGTCTGGCTGTTACCCTAGTCCATATAACAGGTCTGGCTGTTACCCTAGTCCATATAACAGGTCTGGCCGTTACCCTAGTCCATATAACAGGTCTGGCTGTTACCCTAGTCCATATAACAGGTCTGGTCTGGCTGTTACCCTAGTCCATATAACAGGTCTGGCTGTTACCCTAGTCCATATAACAGGTCTGGCTGTTACCCTAGTCCATATAACAGGTCTGGCTGTTACCCTAGTCCATATAACAGGTCTGGTCTGGCTGTTACCCTAGTCCATATAACAGGTCTGGCTGTTACCCTAGTCCATATAACAGGTCTGGCTGTTACCCTAGTCCATATAACAGGTCTGGTCTGGCTGTTACCCTAGTCCATATAACAGGTCTGGCTGTTACCCTAGTCCATATAACAGGTCTGGCTGTTACCCTAGTCCATATAACAGGTCTGGCTGTTACCCTAGTCCATATAACAGGTCTGGTCTGGCTGTTACCCTAGTCCATATAACAGGTCTGGCTGTTACCCTAGTCCATATAACAGGTCTGGTCTGGCTGTTACCCTAGTCCATATAACAGGTCTGGCTGTTACCCTAGTCCATATAACAGGTTTTGCTGTTACCCTAGTCCATATAACAGGTCTGGCTGTTACCCTAGTCCATATAACAGGTCTGGCTGTTACCCTAGTCCATATAACAGGTCTGGCTGTTACCCTAGTCCATATAACAGGTCTGGTCTGGCTGTTACCCTAGTCCATATAACAGGTCTGGCTGTTACCCTAGTCCATATAACAGGTCTGGCTGTTACCCTAGTCCATATAACAGGTCTGGTCTGGCTGTTACCCTAGTCCATATAACAGGTCTGGTCTGGCTGTTACCCTAGTCCATATAACAGGTCTGGCTGTTACCCTAGTCCATATAACAGGTCTGGCTGTTACCCTAGTCCATATAACAGGTCTGGCTGTTACCCTAGTCCATATAACAGGTCTGGCTCTTACCCTAGTCCATATAACAGGTCTGGCTGTTACCCTAGTCCATATAACAGGTCTGGCTGTTACCCTAGTCCATATAACAGGTCTGGCTGTTACCCTAGTCCATATAACAGGTCTGGCTGTTACCCTAGACCATATAACAGGTCTGGCTGTTACCCTAGTCAATATAACAGGTCTGGCTGTTACTCTAGTCCATATAACAGGTCTGGCTGTTACCCTAGTCCATATAACAGGTCTGGCTGTTACCCTAGTCCATATAACAGGTCTGGCTGTTACCCTAGTCCATATAACAGGTCTGGTCTGGCTGTTACCCTAGTCCATATAACAGGTCTGGCTGTTACCCTAGTCGATATAACAGGTCTGGCTGTTACCCTAGTCCATATAACAGGTCTGGCTGTTACCCTAGTCCATATAACAGGTCTGGCTGTTACCCTAGTCCATATAACAGGTCTGGCTGTTACCCTAGTCCATATAACAGGTCTGGTCTGGCTGTTACCCTAGTCCATATAACAGGTCTGGCTGTTACCCTAGTCCATATAACAGGTCTGGCTGTTACCCTAGTCCATATAACAGGTCTGGCTGTTGCCCTAGTCCATATAACAGGTCTGGCTGTTACCCTAGTCCATATAACAGGTCTGGCTGTTACCCTAGTCCATATAACAGGTCTGGCTGTTACCCTAGTCCATATAACAGGTCTGGTCTGGCTGTTACCCTAGTCCATATAACAGGTCTGGTCTGGCTGTTACCCTAGTCCATATAACAGGTCAGGTCTGGCTGTTACCCTAGTGCATATAACATTTCTGGCTGTTACCCTAGTCCATATAACAGGTCTGGTCTGGCTGTTACCCTAGTCCATATAACAGGTCTGGCTGTTACCCTAGTCCATATAACAGGTCTGGCTGTTACCCTAGTCCATATAACAGGTCTGGTCTGGCTGTTACCCTAGTCCATATAACAGGTCTGGTCTGGCTGTTACCCTAGTCCATATAACAGGTCTGGCTGTTACCCTAGTCCATATAACAGGTCTGGTCTGGCTGTTACCCTAGTCCATATAACAGGTCTGGTCTGGCTGTTACCCTAGTCCATATAACAGGTCTGGCTGTTACCCTAGTCCATATAACAGGTCTGGTCTGGCTGTTACCCTAGTCCATATAACAGGTCTGGCTGTTACCCTAGTCCATATAACAGGTCTGGCTGTTACCCTAGTCCATATAACAGGTCTGGCTGTTACCCTAGTCCATATAACAGGTCTGGCTCTTACCCTAGTCCATATAACAGGTCTGGCTGTTACCCTAGTCCATATAACAGGTCTGGCTGTTACCCTAGTCCATATAACAGGTCTGGCTGTTACCCTAGTCCATATAACAGGTCTGGCTGTTACCCTAGTCCATATAACAGGTCAGGTCTGGCTGTTACCCTAGTCCATATAACAGGTCTGGCTGTTACCCTAGTCCATATAACAGGTCTGGCTGTTACCCTAGTCCATATAACAGGTCTGGCTGTTACCCTAGTCCATATAACAGGTCTGGCTGTTACCCTAGTCCATATAACAGGTCTGGCTGTTACCCTAGTCCATATAACAGGTCTGGTCTGGCTGTTACCCTAGTCCATATAACAGGTCTGGTCTGGCTGTTACCCTAGTCCATATAACAGGTCTGGCTGTTACCCTAGTCCATATAACAGGTCTGGCTGTTACCCTAGTCCATATAACAGGTCTGGTCTGGCTGTTACCCTAGTCCATATAACAGGTCTGGTCTGGCTGTTACCCTAGTCCATATAACAGGTCTGGTCTGGCTGTTACCCTAGTCCACATAACAGGTCTGGCTGTTACCCTAGTCCATATAACAGGTCTGGCTGTTACCCTAGTCCATATAACAGGTCTGGCTGTTACCCTAGTCCATATAACAGGTCTGGTCTGGCTGTTACCCTAGTCCATATAACAGGTCTGGCTGTTACCCTAGTCCATATAACAGGTCTGGCTGTTACCCTAGTCCATATAACAGGTCTGGTCTGGCTGTTACCCTAGTCCATATAACAGATCTGGCTGTTACCCTAGTCCATATAACAGGTCTGGCTGTTACCCTAGTCCATATAACAGGTCTGGCTGTTACCCTAGTCCATATAACAGGTCTGGCTGTTACCCTAGTCCATATAACAGGTCTGGTCTGGCTGTTACCCTAGTCCATATAACAGGTCTGGCTGTTACCCTAGTCCATATAACAGGTCAGGTCTGGCTGTTACCCTAGTCCATATAACAGGTCTGGCTGTTACCCTAGTCCATATAACAGGTCTGGTCTGGCTGTTACCCTAGTCCATATAACAGGTCTGGCTGTTACCCTAGTCCATATAACAGGTCTGGCTGTTACCCTAGTCCATATAACAGGTCTGGCTGTTACCCTAGTCCATATAACAGGTCTGGTCTGGCTGTTACCCTAGTCCATATAACAGGTCTGGTCTGGCTGTTACCCTAGTCCATATAACAGGTCTGGCTGTTACCCTAGTCCATATAACAGGTCTGGTCTGGCTGTTACCCTAGTCCATATAACAGGTCTGGCTGTTACCCTAGTCCATATAACAGGTCTGGCTGTTACCCTAGTCCATATAACAGGTCTGGCCGTTACCCTAGTCCATATAACAGGTCTGGTCTGGCTGTTACCCTAGTCCATATAACAGGTCTGGTCTGGCTGTTACCCTAGTCCATATAACAGGTCTGGCTGTTACCCTAGTCCATATAACAGGTCTGGCTGTTACCCTAGTCCATATAACAGGTCTGGCTGTTACCCTAGTCCATATAACAGGTCTGGCTGTTACCCTAGTCCATATAACAGGTCTGGCTGTTACCCTAGTCCATATAACAGGTCTGGCTGTTACCCTAGTCAATATAACAGGTCTGGCTGTTACCCTAGTCCATGTAACAGGTCTGGCTGTTACCCTAGTCCATATAACAGGTCTGGCTGTTACCCTAGTCCATATAACAGGTCTGGCTGTTACCCTAGTCCATATAACAGGTCTGGCTGTTACCCTAGTCCATATAACAGGTCTGGTCTGGCTGTTACCCTAGTCCATATAACAGGTCTGGTCTGGCTGTTACCCTAGTCCATATAACAGGTCAGGTCTGGCTGTTACCCTAGTCCATATAACAGGTCTGGCTGTTACCCTAGTCCATATAACAGGTCTGGCTGTTACCCTAGTCCATATAACAGGTCTGGCTGTTACCCTAGTCCATATAACAGGTCTGGCTGTTACCCTAGTCCATATAACAGGTCTGGCTGTTACCCTAGTCCATATAACAGGTCTGGCTGTTACCCTAGTCCATATAACAGGTCTGGTCTGGCTGTTACCCTAGTCCATATAACAGGTCTGGCTGTTACCCTAGTCCATATAACAGGTCTGGCTGTTACCCTAGTCCATATAACAGGTCTGGCTGTTACCCTAGTCCATATAACAGGTCTGGCTGTTACCCTAGTCCATATAACAGGTCTGGCTGTTACCCTAGTCCATATAACAGGTCTGGCTGTTACCCTAGTCCATATAACAGGTCTGGCTGTTACCCTAGTCCATATAACAGGTCAGGTCTGGCTGTTACCCTAGTCCATATAACAGGTCTGGCTGTTACCCTAGTCCATATAACAGGTCTGGCTGTTACCCTAGTCCATATAACAGGTCTGGCTGTTACCCTAGTCCATATAACAGGTCTGGTCTGGCTGTTACCCTAGTCCATATAACAGATCTGGCTGTTACCCTAGTCCATATAACAGGTCTGGCTGTTACCCTAGTCCATATAACAGGTCTGGCTGTTACCCTAGTCCATATAACAGGTCTGGTCTGGCTGTTACCCTAGTCCATATAACAGGTCTGGTCTGGCTGTTACCCTAGTCCATATAACAGGTCTGGCTGTTACCCTAGTCCATATAACAGGTCTGGCTGATACCCTAGTCCATATAACAGGTCTGGCTGTTACCCTAGTCCATATAACAGGTCTGGCTCTTACCCTAGTCCATATAACAGGTCTGGCTGTTACCCTAGTCCATATAACAGGTCTGGCTGTTACCCTAGTCCATATAACAGGTCTGGCTGTTACCCTAGTCCATATAACAGGTCTGGTCTGGCTGTTACCCTAGTCCATATAACAGGTCTGGCTGTTACCCTAGTCCATATAACAGGTCTGGCTGTTACCCTAGTCCATATAACAGGTCTGGTCTGGCTGTTACCCTAGTCCATATAACAGGTCTGGTCTGGCTGTTACCCTAGTCCATATAACAGGTCTGGCTGTTACCCTAGTCCATATAACAGGTCTGGCTGTTACCCTAGTCCATATAACAGGTCTGGTCTGGCTGTTACCCTAGTCCATATAACAGGTCTGGCTGTTACCCTAGTCCATATAACAGGTCTGGCCGTTACCCTAGTCCATATAACAGGTCTGGCTGTTACCCTAGTCCACATAACAGGTCAGGTCTGGCTGTTACCCTAGTCCATATAACAGGTCTGGCTGTTACCCTAGTCCATATAACAGGTCTGGCTGTTACCCTAGTCCATATAACAGGTCTGGCTGTTACCCTAGTCCATATAACAGGTCTGGCTGTTACCCTAGTCCATATAACAGGTCAGGTCTGGCTGTTACCCTAGTCCATATAACAGGTCTGGCTGTTACCCTAGTCCATATAACAGGTCTGGCTGTTACCCTAGTCTAACAGGTCTGGTCTGGCTGTTACCCTAGTCCATATAACAGGTCTGGCTGTTACCCTAGTCCATATAACAGGTCTGGCTGTTACCCTAGTCCATATAACAGGTCAGGTCTGGCTGTTACCCTAGTCCATATAACAGGTCTGGCTGTTACCCTAGTCCATATAACAGGTCTGGCTGTTACCCTAGTCCATATAACAGGTCTGGCTGTTACCCTAGTCCATATAACAGGTCTGGTCTGGCTGTTACCCTAGTCCATATAACAGGTCTGGCTGTTACCCTAGTCCATATAACAGGTCTGGCTGTTACCCTAGTCCATATAACAGGTCTGGTCTGGCTGTTACCCTAGTCCATATAACAGGTCTGGCTGTTGCCCTAGTCCATATAACAGGTCTGGTGTGGCTGTTACCCTAGTCCATATAACAGGTCTGGTGTGGCTGTTACCCTAGTCCATATAACAGGTCTGGCTGTTACCCTAGTCCATATAACAGGTCTGGTCTGGCTTTTACCCTAGTCCATATAACAGGTCTGGCTGTTACCCTAGTCCATATAACAGGTCTGGCTGTTACCCTAGTCCATATAACAGGTCTGGCTGTTACCCTAGTCCATATAACAGGTCTGGTCTGGCTGTTACCCTAGTCCATATAACAGGTCTGGTCTGGCTGTTACCCTAGTCCATATAACAGGTCTGGCTGTTACCCTAGTCCATATAACAGGTCTGGTCTGGCTGTTACCCTAGTCCATATAACAGGTCAGGTCTGGCTGTTACCCTAGTCCATATAACAGGTCTGGCTGTTACCCTAGTCCATATAACAGGTCTGGTTTGGCTGTTACCCTAGTCCATATAACAGGTCTGGCTGTTACCCTAGTCCATATAACAGGTCTGGCTGTTACCCTAGTCCATATAACAGGTCTGGTCTGGCTGTTACCCTAGTCCATATAACAGGTCTGGCTGTTACCCTAGTCCATATAACAGGTCTGGCTGTTACCCTAGTCCATATAACAGGTCTGGTCTGGCTGTTACCCTAGTCCATATAACAGGTCTGGCTGTTACCCTAGTCCATATAACAGGTCTGGCTGTTACCCTAGTCCATATAACAGGTCTGGCTGTTACCCTAGTCCATATAACAGGTCTGGCCGTTACCCTAGTCCATATAACAGGTCTGGCTGTTACCCTAGTCCATATAACAGGTCTGGTCTGGCTGTTACCCTAGTCCATATAACAGGTCTGGCTGTTACCCTAGTCCATATAACAGGTCTGGCTGTTACCCTAGTCCATATAACAGGTCTGGCTGTTACCCTAGTCCATATAACAGGTCTGGTCTGGCTGTTACCCTAGTCCATATAACAGGTCTGGCTGTTACCCTAGTCCATATAACAGGTCTGGCTGTTACCCTAGTCCATATAACAGGTCTGGCTGTTACCCTAGTCCATATAACAGGTCTGGCTGTTACCCTAGTCCATATAACAGGTCTGGCTGTTACCCTAGTCCATATAACAGGTCTGGTCTGGCTGTTACCCTAGTCCATATAACAGGTCTGGCTGTTACCCTAGTCCATATAACAGGTCTGGCTGTTACCCTAGTCCATATAACAGGTCTGGTCTGGCTGTTACCCTAGTCCATATAACAGGTCTGGTCTGGCTGTTACCCTAGTCCATATAACAGGTCTGGCTGTTACCCTAGTCCATATAACAGGTCTGGCTGTTACCCTAGTCCATATAACAGGTCTGGCTGTTACCCTAGTCCATATAACAGGTCTGGTCTGGCTGTTACCCTAGTCCATATAACAGGTCTGGTTGTTACCCTAGTCCATATAACAGGTCTGGCTGTTACCCTAGTCCATATAACAGGTCTGGCTGTTACCCTAGTCCATATAACAGGTCTGGTCTGGCTGTTACCCTAGTCCACATAACAGGTCAGGTCTGGCTGTTACCCTAGTCCATATAACAGGTCTGGCTGTTACCCTAGTCCATATAACAGGTCTGGCTGTTACCCTAGTCCATATAACAGGTCTGGCTGTTACCCTAGTCCATATAACAGGTCTGGCTGTTACCCTAGTCCATATAACAGGTCTGGCTGTTACCCTAGTCCATATAACAGGTCTGGCTGTTACCCTAGTCCATATAACAGGTCTGGTCTGGCTGTTACCCTAGTCCATATAACAGGTCTGTCTGTTACCCTAGTCCATATAACAGGTCTGGCTGTTACCCTAGTCCATATAACAGGTCTGGCTGTTACCCTAGTCCATATAACAGGTCTGGCTGTTACCCTAGTCCATATAACAGGTCTGGCTGTTACCCTAGTCCATATAACAGGTCTGGCTGTTACCCTAGTCCATATAACAGGTCTGGCTGTTACCCTAGTCCATATAACAGGTCTGGTCTGGCTGTTACCCTAGTCCACATAACAGGTCTGGCTGTTACCCTAGTCCATATAACAGGTCTGGCTGTTACCCTAGTCCATATAACAGGTCTGGTCTGGCTGTTACCCTAGTCCATATAACAGGTCTGGTCTGGCTGTTACCCTAGTCCATATAACAGGTCTGGCTGTTACCCTAGTCCATATAACAGGTCTGGCTGTTAAAAACGTATTAACCACCACACCTAGACAGGCCTTATAAGCACAACATCATTACTAGAGTCATTATCAACACCTAGACAGTGTCCCGATGTCCCCATGTCCCCATGTCCCCATGTCTCAATGTCCCAAGGTACAGTCGGAAGTTTACGTACACTTAGGTTGGAGTCATTAAAACTCGTTTTTCAACCACTCCACAAATTTCTTGTTAAAAAAACGATAGTTTTGGCAAGTCGGTTAGGACATCTACTTTGTGCATGACAGAAGTATTTTTTCCAACAATTGTTTACAGACAGATTATTTCACTTATAATTCACTGTATCACAATTCCAGTGGGTCAGAAGTTTACATACACTAAGTTGACTGTGCCTTTAAACTGCTTGGACAATTCCAGAAAATGATGTCATGGCTTTAGAAGCTTCTAATAGGCTAATTGACATCATTTGAGTCAATTGGTGGTGTACCTGTGGATGTATTTCAAGGCCTACCTACAAACTCAGTGTCTCTTTGCTTGACCTCATGGGAAAATCAAAAGAAATCAGCCAAGACCTCAGAAAAAAATGGTAGACCTCCAGAAGTATGGTTCATTCTTGGGAGCAATTTCCAAACGCCTGAAGGTACCACGTTCATCTGTACAAACAATAGTACGTAAGTATAAACACCATGGGACCACGCAGCCGTCATACCGCTCAGGAAGGAGACACGTTCTGTCTCCTAGAGATGAACGTACTTTGGTGTGAAAAGTGCCTTGTGAAGATGTTGGAGGAAACGGGTACAAAAGTATCTATATCCACAGTAAAACGAGTCCAATAGCGACCTAACCTGAAAGGCCGCTCAGCAAGGAAGAAGCCACTGCTCCAAAACCACCAGAAAAAAAACCAGACTATGGTTTGCAACTGCACATGGGGACGAAGATCGTACTTTTTGGAGAAATGTCCTCTGGTCTGATGAAACAAAAATAGACCTGTTTGGCCATAATGACCATTGTTATGTTTGGAGGAAAAAGGGGGAGGCTTTGCAAGCCGAAGAACACCATCCCAACCGTGAAGCACGGGGGTGGCAGCATCATGTTGTGGGGGTGCTTTGCTGCAGGACGGACTGGTGCACTTCACAAAATCGATGGCATCATGAGGTAGGAAAATTATGTGGATATATTGAAGCAACATCTCAAGACATCAGTCAGGAAGTTAAAGCTTGGTTGCAAATGGGTCTTCCAAATGGACAATGTCCCAAAGAATACTTCCAAAGTTGTGACAAAATGGCTTAAGGACAACAAAGTCAAGGTATTGGAGTGGCCATCACAAAGCCCTGACCTCAATCCTATGGAAAATGTGTGGGCAGAACTGAAAAAGCGTGTGCGAGCGAAGGAGGCCAAAATACCTGACAAAGGTTACAATCGTGGCGTCAGGAGGAATGGGCCAAAATTCACCCAACTTATTGTGGGAAGCTTGTGGAAGGCTACCCGAAACATTTGACCCAAGTTAAACAATTTAAAGGCAATTCTATCAAATACTAATTGAGTGTATGTAAACTTCTGACCCACTGGGAATGTGATGAAAGAAATAAAAGCTGAAATAAATCATTCTCTCTACTATTATTCTGACATTTCACATTCTTAAAATAAAGTGGTGATCCTAACTGACCTAAGACAGGGAATTTTTACTAGGATTAAATGTCAGGAATTGTGAAAAACTGAGTTTAAATGTATTTGGCAAAGGTGTATGTAAACTTCTGACTTCAACTGTACTAGGAGTATTAGAGGCCATATAACTGCTGTTCTGTGATCAATCAACTTAATGATCAATAGACTATTAGTACTGGCAGGAGCTAGGACCTGAAACAGCTCACACACTGGTAACACACACACACACACACACTCACACACACACACACACACACACACACACACACACACACACACACACACACACACACACACACACACACACACACACACACACACACACACACACACACACACACACACACACACACACACACACACACACACACATCCAAAGTCCTCAGTCATTACCTAACATTGCATTGAACCAAATAAACTTTAGTGTACACATAAACACATGCATGTTTACACACCAGGGCTGGGCGATATTTCAATTAAGGATGTGAATGATTTAAATTATAGAAATTATTTTAAAAAATATATAAAATTATGAAATTATGGACAATGTTTAATGAATTAAATTAAATTAAATTAAAGGCAATTGACTCTGATACACACACACACACACACACACACACACACACACACACACACACACACACACACACGCCCTAATCTGTACTTTGAGAGCCACACACCCTCCATGAAGATTAAATATTTTCTAGCCAATCCCTGTTTACGACATCATAACGTCAGCATTCCGTCGTCACAGGAACCTGTTTCACCTGCAGAGCGAACGACTGACAGGCCCCAGAACAGGAAGTCAGGAGGCAGTGGGGGGGGGGGACTGGTAAATAGCCTCTACTCTTCCCAGCTAGCTGTTAGAACAGGAAGTCAGGAGGCGGGGGGGGACTGGTAAATAGCCTCTACTCTTCCCAGCTAGCTGTTAGAACAGGAAGTCAGGAGGCGGGGGGGACTGGTAAATAGCCTCTACTCTTCCCAGCTAGCTGTTAGAACAGGAAGTCAGGAGGCAGAGGGGGACTGGTAAATAGCCTCTACTCTTCCCAGCTAGCTGTTAGAACAGGAAGTCAGGAGGCAGAGGGGGACTGGTAAATAGCCTCTACTCTTCCCAGCTAGCTGTTAGAACAGGAAGTCAGGAGGCGGGGGGGGACTGGTACATAGCCTCTACTCTTCCCAGCTAGCTGTTAGAACAGGAAGTCAGGAGGCAGAGGGGGACTGGTAAATAGCCTCTACTCTACAGTCTGCAGGTTAAAGTATCCACTTGTGCTTTGTGTGTGTGTGTGCGCGTGTGTGTGTGTGTGTGTGTGTGTGTGTGTGTGTGTGTGTGTGTGTGTGTGTGTGTGTGTGTGTGTGTGTGTGTGTGTAACAGAGAGTGTGTTATTCATGTTGCCTCTCTGAGGGCTACTAGGCCGAAGCCTGCTGACAGTGAACAACAGAACAACACCACTAGCCAGCTGGTTAGGGCTTAGGGGGCTAGGAGTTAGGATGCATCATGTTAGGGCTAGGAGTTAGGATGCATCATGTTAGGGCTTAGGGGGCTAGGAGTTAGGATGCATCATGTTAGGGCTAGGAGTTAGGATGCATCATGTTAGGGCTGGGGGACTAGGAGTTAGGATGCATCATGTTAGGGCTAGGAGTTAGGATGCATCATGTTAGGGCTGGGGGACTAGGAGTTAGGATGCATCATGTTAGGGGACTAGGAGTAAGGATGCATCATGTTAGGGCTGGGGGACTAGGAGTTAGGATGCATCATGTTAGGGGACTAGGAGTTAGGATGCATCATGTTAGGGCTGGGGGATTAGGAGTTAGGATGCATCATGTTAGGGGACTAGGAGTTAGGATGCATCATGTTAGGGCTAGGGGGACTAGGAGTTAGGATGCATCATGTTAGGGTACTAGGAGTTAGGATGCATCATGTTAGGGCTTAGGGGGCTAGGAGTTAGGATGCATCATGTTAGGGCTGGGGGACTAGGAGTTAGGATGCATCATGTTAGGGCTTAGGGGGACTAGGAGTTAGGATGCATCATGTTAGGGCTTGGGGGGCTAGGAGTTAGGATGCATCATGTTAGGGGGCTAGGAGTTAGGATGCATCATGTGAGGGCTTGGGGGGCTAGGAGTTAGGATGCATCATGTTAGGGGACTAGGAGTTAGGATGCATCATGTGAGGGCTTGGGGGACTAGGAGTTAGGATGCATCATGTGAGGGCTTGGGGGGCTAGGAGTTAGGATGCATCATGTGAGGAGTGGTATAAGGTCAATGAGTGTGTAATGAACACGTCTGTAGCTTTAATAATGCTTGTCTTTAACACTACATCTGTTTGGATGTAGCAGTTAGCTAACTAGCTAGCTAGCCTATACAAGTTAATACTGACCGCTGTTCACCTCAACACAAAACCAGGGGAAACTCCAGGCCAAACTGACCACTACAACTGCATTTTTAAAACGGTGCTCTGTATAGGGCCTTAGAAAAACGTTTTATATCTCCCATTTCATTTCCTCCTTTTTTCTCATAAGTCGGTGAAAGAGAGAGAGAGAGAGAGAGAGAGAGAGAGAGAGAGGAGAGAGAGAGAGAGAGAGAGAGAGAGAGAGAGAGAGAAGGGGCGTTTCACAACCGGCTGTAGTTAGTTGCAGCAGTAGCGTGTAAACGCGACGCGCACGGTTCCGTGACACCGGACCAATCAGATCGCGCAAATCCGAAAGTTTACCTTTTATGGCTCGAGCCGGGCATCTGACCGGAGATAAAAACCACGCGCCCACCGGTTACCGGTTCACTTTTGAGCCGTCACACGCAGTTCGTGCGGAGTATTTCATTTATCCTTGAAACAAGGTTTCCTTAACAGCGACAAGCCAACCCCCCCCAACAAACCAAAAGGTAAGAAAAGCGACATATTTCAACTATTTAATGGCGTTTGTTTAATAATAGATGTAAAGTAAACACGGCACTGTTTTGCATATTTTAAATGTTTTAAATATGGGTTTGTTATATTGTGAGGACATGATCCACAAGGCTGTTATGTATTATTGTAGTGTTAACATGCTGTGTGTAACTAATCTGCAGGGGGTTTGATCAGGTTCAGTAGATGTGTTTTGAAACATTGACTTTATTAATTAACAGCGTCTATTTTATATAATGAGGGGATGATATGCAGGTGTAACTGCGTGACTTGTTAGGTAATCAATAACCGGCTTACACCATACAACAGGTCACCTGCAGTAAATGTAATATTGTTTATTTAATTTTATTATTAAATGTGTTTTAAAGTGATTTATTTCAGCAGCAGGGTAAAAGGGGGGGATCCGGGGTCTTTGTGTTGAGCTCTGCGGCTGGGGGTTGAGATCTAGTTAGCTTAGCAACATGTTTTAATTAACAGCCACTCAAACACAAATAGTTGGGATAACTTAATTTTATTGGTGCTGTAGTACATTTTAAAGCTTTAGTTATTATTAACCTAAGCAGTTAGTTAGTTAGGCGGAAGGGTTTTTTTGGAGACTCTTCATCAGTAGTTACCAAGGCGTGGCCAGCAGGAAATGGCTTCTAGCCAGGCAGTTTAATTCACAACACTGGTCTGGCAGCTTTAGCTTAGTTGCATCATTCATTATTATAGCTTATAGTTGGGGTTTTGTTCTCTTGTTGGAGAGCAGTATTCAGCTTTTTAAAAAGAGAGAAACTTGATTTCATATTGAAAAGGAAAGAGGTGCGTTATGACATGGAAAATGAACATTAAAGTCAGATTTCCACTGTCTTGTGGTTTTTATAAAATGGCGGCCAGGGTTGAACAACTACTTGGGGTAAAGAGGGAGTGGTCACATCCGGGTTTTTTTGATCAAATATGTTCCCTTTTTTCTTTCTGGTTGTGAACTGCTGAGACTCTCCAAAACATGTCCTTATATGGTAATATCGAAGATGCAGCGCTACTTCCTTTGTCTGGAGAGGGCGCAGTGCGGTTTCCACCTAGCGGTCAAAACCGTTCACTACAACCTGACGGTGAAATGTCAGGACGTGTTGCGTCGTGGCGTCACACAGGGCGCTGTGCGGAAGTGTTTCTAGGGTGACGCTGTGCGAAGTGCTTCTTAGGGGGGGGGGGGGTGTGACGCTGTGCGGAAGTGTTAAGGGTGACGCTGCTTTTATTTCTTTAAAACGTTTGTTTATAAATGTTTATTTATTTTTTAACATCCGGTTTCTTTTCATATTTTTTCAGTTCAAAATGGAAGATGAAATCGCCGCACTGGTTGTTGACAACGGATCCGGTATGTGCAAAGCCGGGTTCGCTGGAGATGACGCGCCTCGGGCTGTCTTCCCCTCCATCGTCGGTCGTCCCAGGCATCAGGTGAGAAACAAGGGGTTTTATACACCGGGAAATGGACCTGTTATTGCTAATGCCCAAATATAAACAAAAACCAATCATTTGAGTCTTTGAAACATTTTCAACTGTAAAATATTACTTGGTGTAGTTTTGTCTGTTTACTATTAAGTGGCTACATCCAACTAGCCCTATACACCTTCTCAATGTAGTCAGACTTACTATTGAGCACATTGATAACTTAGTGTTCGGATGGGGTTAGCATACACAATCTAGTAGTTGGTATGCTAACTGTGTCCTAACTAGCGTCTGTATATGCTAACCCCATCTAATCTAGTAGTTGGTATGCTAGCCGTGTCCTAGCAAGCGTTTGTATATGCTAACCCCATCTAATCTAGTAGTTGGTATGCTAGCTATGTCCTAGCTAGTATCTGTATGCTAACCCTGTCATGTCTTCAGGGAGTGATGGTTGGGATGGGCCAGAAGGACAGCTACGTTGGAGACGAGGCTCAGAGCAAGAGGGGTATCCTGACTCTGAAGTACCCCATCGAGCACGGCATCGTCACCAACTGGGACGACATGGAGAAGATCTGGCATCACACCTTCTACAACGAGCTGAGAGTGGCACCAGAGGAGCACCCAGTCCTGCTCACTGAGGCCCCACTCAACCCCAAAGCCAACAGGGAGAAGATGACCCAGGTACGCCTCACTCACTCAACTCACCTCTACCGTTCCTTTGCTCTTCAGTTCTGCCCTCTCCTCCTCTACCTCTCCTTTACTGTTCAGTTCTGCCTTCTCTTTCCCTCACGCTCCTCCTCTTCCTCCAGGCCCTCTTCTTCTGACAGCTGATTTGTCCCCATCTCTCTGGAAGCTGCAGGTCTTTCTCCTTTCTGTGTTCTGCACCTTGCTGGCCTTAATTGATGACTGTTATGGTGTTTTAGAGCAGTTACAGCACTTTAATGTTGACATTACTTCTAACATTAAGATGGTGCTCTGCTAGCGAGTTACTATAGCAACACTAATGCCACAGGGGTCTGTATTGACCTACACGGCCCTGTGGGAAATGACTGTTTCTGAACACTTTCTCCACTAACTGTTACCCCCCCCCCTTCGAACTCACTATCGCATGTTGTGCTTTTGTGACTCAGTTCCTCATCCTTCTCTACTGTTAGTCCTCAAGCACCTCGACACTCATCCCTCTTCCTCTCTCTCCTACAGATCATGTTTGAGACCTTCAACACCCCCGCCATGTACGTGGCCATCCAGGCAGTGTTGTCCCTGTACGCCTCTGGCCGTACCACCGGTATCGTCATGGACTCCGGTGACGGCGTGACCCACACAGTACCCATCTACGAGGGTTACGCTCTGCCCCACGCCATCCTGCGTCTTGATCTGGCCGGACGCGACCTCACAGACTACCTGATGAAGATCCTGACGGAGCGCGGTTACAGTTTCACCACCACGGCCGAGAGGGAAATCGTACGTGACATCAAGGAGAAGCTGTGCTACGTGGCGCTGGACTTTGAGCAGGAGATGGGCACCGCCGCCTCCTCTTCCTCTCTGGAGAAGAGCTACGAGCTGCCCGACGGACAGGTCATCACCATCGGTAACGAGAGGTTCCGTTGTCCGGAGGCCCTCTTCCAGCCCTCCTTCCTCGGTGAGTCTCTTTAGCTCGACACTCAAAACCCGTCGCTCAGGGGGTCAGACG
Source organism: Salmo salar (assembly GCF_965601325.2). NCBI lineage: Eukaryota > Metazoa > Chordata > Actinopteri > Salmoniformes > Salmonidae > Salmo > Salmo salar. Next base: position 105,161,423 of record NC_138293.1, read on the forward strand.
GGGCGCCCATCGCCAGCCGGTAGCAGTCTTGCGAGCACGGTATTGACAGCTGTTTTTTCTCCGTTCTCTCCAGGTATGGAGTCTTGCGGTATCCACGAGACCACCTACAACTCCATCATGAAGTGTGACGTGGACATCCGTAAGGATCTGTACGCCAACACAGTGCTGTCCGGAGGAACCACCATGTACCCCGGCATCGCTGACAGGATGCAGAAGGAAATCACCTCTCTGGCTCCCTCTACCATGAAGATCAAGGTTAGAATCATCACCACTACAATCTCTACTGTCTGTCCCTTTATGGAGACTCAACTATACAACAAACTGTTAACTAGGACTAATACCAGTCGACTAACCGGCTGTACTGTCAACATCAGTATACCGCTTCTCAATACTATAAAGCTTAGCTACCAGGCCCCAATGAATACCCCTAATACACAGCTATTACATTAGTCTAAGACTGTAAAAGTAACAGATTCAGACCTTAAAACAGCAATATAAAGCATAACTAAGTATCCCGTAGACTTATCTAAAGTTCTGTCCCTTACTTTTACTCTAACCCCCTCTGTCTCTCTGCTTCCACTGTGGTCAGATGGTAGTACTGCAGTCTAAACCATGTTAAATTAACCCGTCTCTCCTCTCCTCCAGATCATCGCCCCTCCAGAGCGTAAATACTCCGTCTGGATCGGAGGCTCCATCCTGGCTTCTCTCTCCACCTTCCAGCAGATGTGGATCAGCAAGCAGGAGTACGACGAGTCTGGCCCCTCCATCGTCCACCGCAAATGCTTCTAAAAACAACAAGACTGTTCCCATCCCAAACGACCAACCCAGCCACCACCCCTCGACTACCACTTCAGCTCTGCCACCAGACACACCACCCAGAGGGAGAGAGAAAGGGGGTCCGTGGAGTGAGCCCAACCCAGCTTCTCAGTCTCATTGGCATGGCTTCTTTGTTATTTTGGCGCTTTTTTTTGACTCAGGATCTGTGAAAAAAAAATAGAAAAATACAAAAACTGGAACGGTGAAAACAACAGAAGGTTTTTAAAGAGTAAATTTAAGGACCCTGAGATTCTACTATCATATGCAGCTGAGGACTTTAAAAAACAACACATGTACATTCTGTTTCTCTTTTGAGTCATTCCAATTGTTTTGTTAACTTTTCAGAACAGGTATTTGCCTCTGTGAAGGCTGCCGCCTCCGGCCCTCTGCTCGAGCTCTTAAACACAAGGGGGCAGTAATGGCTTGTATGTAAATTATGTCACAATGTCTGGGTTTTTTTTTGTACTTGCAGCCTTAAAGTCTTGGTCCTGTTAAAATTGTTTTTTCTGTTTATGCAAATGAAACCCAAGTGTGACCTCTGCTGGATTGGGGGGGGGTCAAAGTTGATTAGGGTGCCAGAGGGACCACAGTGTGTGGGGGGGGGCGGCCAACTTGTACACTGACTAAAACTCCCAATAAAGTGCACATTTGTTCCGACATCACTTCCTGTCTGAGACTCCTTTCCTTCCTGTACTGTTGTCTGGGTGGCAGGAAGCTTTTCCCGGGGTGTCTAGGATTTAAGCCGAATTAAAAAAGGTTTAACAAGGGGGGGGGGGGGGTAATAGTCATATACCATCCTGGTTTCCTATGGCGCAGTTAAAAGGAAATGCCCTCCACTTTGACAGGAAGTACTTTCAATGTCACCTAGCTACCTAATAGACAAATGTAAATCTCTGGATATTCTGCTAGCGATACTGGCTAGGTGTGGGGGATCCTTGAATTAGGACGGGGGGGGGGGGTCTCCAACCTTCTGATCAGATTTTTGGAGAGGAGACATGACAGGTTACCAGCTCAATGTTGATTTCTAGTTTTCAAATGGGCAAAATCTCCACTGCAACTCTCTGGGTCCTAAATTCAGTCCAACTCTCTGGGTCCTAAATTCAGTCCAACTCTCTTCTGGGTCCTAAATTCACTGTCTACGGTACACTTCTGTCAACATGACGGTTAAACTAAGGCCTTATTTGTAATTCAGTGTTCTGGATTTGTTTTTCACTCCAACTCCAACCTTGGGTTTGTGAAGAACAAGACTTGTGTAATTATCCTTGTGACTATTTCCTGTTCTGGACATGATGCTTCTCTACCGTTGCTCTTTAAATGGCAAAGTTTCAAATGGATACAGGTGATATTTCTGCCAGGTAAGTGAACTTAACGGTTAATATTAAATTGGTAAGTGCGTCGACACAAAGGTTTGGTGTGTTGATTAGCTGGGAGTTTGAGATTTAATGACGATGTGAAAAGTGTATGTACTTTACTTTTTTTTTTTTTTTTTGGTGGAGCTACTCAGGTTGGGCATGTGTAGTCAGGTTCTGGACCGCAGGTACTAGAACAGCTTCTATCCCAGTTCTATCTGCCTGTTAAATCAGTTTCTGGACCACAGGTTCTAGAACAGCTTCTATCCCAGTTCTATCTGCCTGTTAAATCAGTTTCTGGACCACAGGTTCTAGAACAGCTTCTATCCCAGTTCTATCTGCCTGTTAAATCAGTTTCTGGACCACAGGTTCTAGAACAGCTTCTATCCCAGTTCTATCTGCCTGTTAAATCAGTTTCTGGACCACAGGTTCTAGAACAGCTTCTATCCCAGTTCTATCTGCCTGTTAAATCAGTTTCTGGACCACAGGTTCTAGAACAGCTTCTATCCCAGTTCTATCTGCCTGTTAAATCAGTTTCTGGACCACAGGTTCTAGAACAGCTTCTATCCCAGTTCTATCTGCCTGTTAAATCAGTTTCTGGACCACAGGTTCTAGAACAGCTTCTATCCCAGTTCTATCTGCCTGTTAAATCAGTTTCTGGACCACAGGTTCTAGAACAGCTTCTATCCCAGTTCTATCTGCCTGTTAAATCAGTTTCTGGATCACAGGTTCTAGAACAGCTTCTATCCCAGTTCTATCTGCCTGTTAAATCAGTTTCTGGACCACAGGTTCTAGAACAGCTTCTATCCCAGTTCTATCTGCCTGTTAAATCAGTTTCTGGATCACAGGTTCTAGAACAGCTTCTATCCCAGTTCTATCTGCCTGTTAAATCAGTTTCTGGACCACAGGTTCTAGAACAGCTTCTATCCCAGTTCTATCTGCCTGTTAAATCAGTTTCTGGACCACAGGTTCTAGAACAGCTTCTATACCAGTTCTATCTGCCTGTTAAATCAGTTTCTGGACCACAGGTTCTAGAACAGCTTCTATCCCAGTTCTATCTGCCTGTTAAATCAGTTTCTGGACCACAGGTTCTAGAACAGCTTCTATCCCAGTTCTATCTGCCTGTTAAATCAGTTTCTGGACCACAGGTTCTAGAACAGCTTCTATCCCAGTTCTATCTGCCTGTTAAATCAGTTTCTGGACCACAGGTTCTAGAACAGCTTCTATCCCAGTTCTATCTGCCTGTTAAATCAGTTTCTGGACCACAGGTTCTAGAACAGCTTCTATCCCAGTTCTATCTGCCTGTTAAATCAGTTTCTGGACCACAGGTTCTAGAACAGCTTCTATACCAGTTCTATCTGCCTGTTAAATCAGTTTCTGGACCACAGGTTCTAGAACAGCTTCTATCCCAGTTCTATCTGCCTGTTAAATCAGTTTCTGGACCACAGGTTCTAGAACAGCTTCTATCCCAGTTCTATCTGCCTGTTAAATCAGTTTCTGGACCACAGGTTCTAGAACAGCTTCTATACCAGTTCTATCTGCCTGTTAAATCAGATTAACTGGAGACTCCTGCATATCAAATGTTTTTTTATAGCAAAGTACATGTGTGAGTCAATATATAGGAATATTATTCAACCCCCCCCCCCCCCTATTGTACACTTTTTTTGTTACCCCCACATTCCAATATATCAAATCACAAGTTTATTTGTCATGTGGGCCAAATACAACAGGTGTAGACCTTACAGTGAAATGCTTACTTACAGGCTCTAACCAATAGTGGGGGAAAAAAGGTGTGTGTGTGTGTGTGTGTGTGTGTGTGTAGGTAGGTAGGTAAGTAAAGAAATAAAACAACAGTAAAAACACATTTGAAAATAAGAGTAGCGAGGCTATATACAGACACCGGTTAGTCAGGCTGATTGAGGTAGCTTGTAGATATGGTTAAAGTGACTATGCATATATGATGAACAGAGTAGCAGCAGTGTAAAAGAGGGGTTGGGGGGGCACACAATGCAAATAGTCTGGGTAACCATTTGGTTACCTGTTCAGGAGTCTTATGGCTTGGGGGTAAAAACTGTTGAGAAGCCTTTTTGTCCTAGACTTGGCGCTTTGGTACTGCTTGCCATGCAGTAGTAGAGAGAACAGTCTATGACTAGGGGTGGCTGGGGTCTTTGACAATTTTATAGGGCTTCCTCTGACACCGCCTGGTGTAGAGGTCCTGGATGGCAGGCAGCTTTGCCCCAGTGATGTACTGGGCCGTATGCATTACCCTCTGTAGTGCCTTGCGGTCGGAGGTCCGAACAGTTGCCGTACCAGGCAGTGATGCAACCGGTCAGGATGCTCTCGATGGTGCAGCTGTAGAACCTTTTTGAGGATCTCAGGACCCAATGCCAAATCTTTTCAGTTTCCTGAGGGGGGAACTTGAATATGACAACTCTCAGGATGAATCAAACCATTGTATTTTTATTTTAATTGATCAATATATTTAGGGTTTAAAGGCTTCCGGAACCGTTGTTTCTTATTCATACATCATTTGATAACTGTACATTTCACTCTAAATGATGTACAAGATATTAATGAATTATTATTTAAATCTACCCGTTGGTGTTGAAACGGAGACGAATATTCATTGATATCTTTCTTTCATTGATCTTTATATTGTGAACCAGTTCTCTCCATGTATTCTAGTGAGTCGGTCCACAAAATATAGAATTTAAAAGGTACACCATATTTCAAGGGATGGTTTAAACTAAATGTACTTGGGGGGAAAAAAAACAAAAAACGCCAGGGTTGTGGGTTCGATTCCCACGGGGGACCAGTACAAAAAAAATGCATGAAATGTCTGCATTCACTACTGTAAGTCGCTCTGGATAAGAGCGTCTGCTAAATGACAAAACATGTATTATATGGTAAGTAGCAAATACTGAGAAGTGCGCAGGAAAGGCATCAATTCCTACGTCGGAAGAAGATGCGCAAAACCTGGATTGTACAATATTTACCCATTATTCTCTCTCTCAAATCAAATAAATTAATAAATAAAATGGCGTCAAGCTTTGTCAAATTGGTTGTTAATCATTAATAGACATCCATAGATTGTCAAGCCGAATTAAATCAAAACTAGTAACTAGGCAATTTACAATAAAAAAAAAAGCAGTGAGCGTGTATATTTTCAGGGATTTTTGTTGTTGTACGGGATCCTCCGTGGGAACACCTGCTACCGACTGAGCCACGTCATCACAAACCGCTTTACGTCTCCGTTACTGCGACGTTTATCTCCATGGTGATGGGAAGTCAACAGGTATAAAACCTGAGATGACCAGCCTGTGTATTAATAATACACTACATTAATAAGTGGTTTGTAAGGATGGTAAATTGATACTGTATAAAACAAAAAAGTGATAGTTTTTTTTAACCCATGTTATTTGATGAATAAAAATATTTAATTTATTCATAATTATACAACTTTTTTTTTGCCAAAGCAGAGATGCTGAACATTTCTTTCTCCCAAACTACAGATTTCACTACAGACTATTAGTATATATATATATACACACTATAACTCTACTATATATATATATATATATATATATATATATATATATATATATATATATATATATATATATATATATATATATATATATATATATATATATATATATATATATACACACTATAACACTACACACTATATATACACTATAACTCTACTATATATATACACACACTATAACTCTACTATATATATATATATATATATATATATATATATATATATATATATATATATATATATATATATACACACACTATAACACTACTATATATATATATATATATATATATATATATACACACACTATAACACTACTATATATATATATACACACTATAACACTACTGTATAAATACACTATATACCACTACTATATATACACTATAACACTACTATATATGTATACTATAACACTACTATATATGTATACTATAACACTACTATATATATACTATAACACCACTATATATATATACTATAACACCACTATATATATACTATAACACCACTATATATATATATACACTATAACACTACTATATATATATACACACACTATAACACTACTATATATATATATATATATATACTATAACACTACTATATAAATACACTATAACACTACTATATATATATATATATATATATACTATAACACTACTATATAAATACACTATAACACTACTATATATATACTATAACACTACTATATATATAAACTATAACATTACTATATATATACACACATAACACCACTATATATATATATACTATAACACTACTATATATATATATATATATATATATATATATATATATACATATATATATACACTATAACACTACTATATATACTATAACTCTACTATATATATATATATATATATATATACACACACTATAACACTACTATATATATACACTATAACACTACTATATATGTATACTATAACACTACTATATATGTATACTATAACACTACTATATATATACTATAACACCACTATATATATACTATAACACCACTATATATATACTATAACACCACTATATATATATATACACTATAACACTACTATATATATATATATACACTATAACACTACTATATATATATATATATATATACTATATACTATAACACTACTATATATGTATACTATAACACTACTATATATGTATACTATAACACTACTATATATATACTATAACACTACTATATATATAAACTATAACATTACTATATATATATATATACACATAACACCACTATATATATATATACTATAACACTACTATATATATATATATATATATATATATATATACTATAACACTACTATATATACTATAACACCACTATATATATACTATAACACTACTATATATACACACACACACTATAACACTACTATATATATACTATAACACTACTATATATACACTATAACACTACTATATATACACTATAACACTACTATATATGTACTATAACATTACTATATATATACTATAACACTACTATATATATATATACACACACTATAACACTACTATATATATATATATATATATATATATATATATATATATATATATATATATACTATAACACTACTATATAAATACACTATAACACTACTATATATATATATATATATATATATATACTATAACACTACTATATAAATACACTATAACACTACTATATATATACTATAACACTACTATATATATAAACTATAACATTACTATATATATACACACATAACACCACTATATATATATATACTATAACACTACTATATATATATATATATATATATATACATATATATATACACTATAACACTACTATATATACTATAACTCTACTATATATATATATATACACACACTATAACACTACTATATATATACACTATAACACTACTATATATGTATACTATAACACTACTATATATGTATACTATAACACTACTATATATATACTATAACACCACTATATATATACTATAACACCACTATATATATACTATAACACCACTATATATATATATACACTATAACACTACTATATATATATATACACTATAACACTACTATATATATATATATATATACTATATACTATAACACTACTATATATATACTATAACACTACTATATATATAAACTATAACATTACTATATATATATATATACACATAACACCACTATATATATATATACTATAACACTACTATATATATATATATATATATATATATATATACTATAACACTACTATATATACTATAACACCACTATATATATACTATAACACTACTATATATACACACACACACTATAACACTACTATATATATACTATAACACTACTATATATACACTATAACACTACTATATATACACTATAACACTACTATATATGTACTATAACATTACTATATATATACTATAACACTACTATATATACACACACACTATAACACTACTATATATATACTATAACACTACTATATATTGGTCAGCAGATACTAATAAAGGCCTAGTCCACTGCTTTTGAAAAAAAAGGTTTAAATTTTTTTTATTAATATATTTTTAAATTCTTATTTTTCAGCGCACCCTCAGTAGCCTACTATATATATATATATATATATACTATAACACTACTGTACCCCTACTATGTGAAGAGAGTCACAAGTTTGATGAAATGTACCTTAAAAGCCTATATATTTACTAGTTGTCTGTAAGTAGTGAGGCAGGAATAACTGTCCTCTCCAAGTTTAGCCTGAAACGATTTGAGAAATGTGATTGGTTGACGACAGGCCAATGACACTGGCCTACGTCTCATCTTGCGTAGTGCAGAATATCAAATCTGTGTTCAGCATCACCGTTACCATTATCCCGATGACATAAACAAAGCAAAAAGAAACGTCCTCTCACTGTCAACTGCGTTTATTTTCAGAAAACTTAACACGTGTAAATATTTGTATGAACATAACAAAATTCAACAACTGAGACATAAACTGAACAAGTTCCACAGACATGTGACTAACAGAAATTGAATAATGTGTCCCTGAACAAAAGGGGCGGGGGGGGGGGGGGTCAAAATCCAAAGTAACAGTCAGTATCAGGTGTGGCCACCAGCTGCATTAAGTACTGCAGTGCATCTCCTCCTCCATGGACTGCATCAGATTTGACAGTTCTTGCTGTGAGATGTATTGAGAATTTTCCAGAACATGTTATACATTTAAGGATAGTCAGCAAAAACCAGCCCTCTCTAAATGTTCTCTGGATCATTAGACATGAACCTGTCTGGGGGATTGGACACGACTGGTTATTCCTGTTAACTGGTCAACTATGTACTGTTGCTATGGTTACACCTCTTTGGGGGGGGGGGGTTGTCTCTTTCAGAGGCGTTAGCAGGATGACATGTCTGGGGTTATTTCTGTAAAGTGCCAAGGACTGTTTTCTATGGTCCTACATGTATGAATCTGTCTTATTAAGGCGAGTACAAGTCTGTATTTTTTAATTTATTTTTCATTATTGATGTGGCTCTACCTGTTTTTATGCCCTAATATGAAGAAAAAAAATTGATGCAAAGCAATAAGATAACGGTGGCTAAATGCCAGAGGGGATGAGTCGTTAAGAGGAGTAACTGTGTGTGAGACAAGACTGGAAAGTCAATTGATTTCATGGACCAGCTTTTATTATGTCGTAATAAAAGTCTATTTAATATGATTGACTGAATATTTCCACAACAGATGTTACCCGACTCTTCCACCAAGGCACCTGTAAGTTCCCGGACATTTCTGTGGGGGGGAATGACCCTAGCCCTCACCCTCCGATCCAACAGGTCCCAGACGTGCCGCAATGGGATTGAGATCCGGGCTCTTCGCTGGCCACGGCAGAACACTGACAATTCCTGTCTTGCAGGAAATCACGCACAGAACGAGCAGTATGGCTGGTGGCATTGTCATGCTTGTAGGGTCATGTCAGGATGAACCTGCAGGAAGGGTACCACATGAGAGAGGAGGATGTCTGGGCATCTTACTTTTTGGTGTTTTTCAGAGTCAGTAGAAAGTCCTCTTTAGTGTCCTCTAAGTTTTCATAACTGTGACCTTAATTGCCTACCGTCTGTAAGCTGTTTGTGTCTTAACGACCGTTCCACAGGTGCATGTTCATTAATTGTTTATGGTTCATTGAACAAGCATGGGGAAACAGTGTTTAAACCCTTTACAATGAAGATCTGTGAAGTTATTTGGATTTTTACGAATTACCTTTGAAAGACAGGGTCCTGAAAAAGGGCGGTTTATTTTTTTGTTGTTGATATATATTTATTCTAATAAGTGTGACTACAAGAGACTGGTTGGGATGTCTGAGTGAAATACGGGACAAAAATCTACCTTTTTTTCTTTCTTCTAAATTTCTGGTGTTTGAATTTGTTGATCGAATGCGTTGTTTGGTTGCGGGACAAAAGGGACAAAATGCGGGAACTGTCCCGCACAATCTGGGACATGTGGTCACCCTAATCTCACAACAGAATTAGAATTTCATCTACCGTTTCTCAAAAACATCAGATTTCGTACATGTTACACATTTCTAAGTGTTTTAAGGTTAATGTTTAGGGCTAAGTCTTTAGGTATCAACTCAGAAATGGTTAAAAGGTTAGGCCTAAGGTTTGGTTTAGGTTTAAAAGAAAAATGTCCCAAAACATCTTTCTATCATTGGATTGGGCAGCAGAGGCCATATACTTCATTAGCCAGTGCAGTTATGAACACACAACAACCCTCCCCTCCAATCCCCCTGCTCGGTCTCTGACAGGGATGTGCTGTCAGCCAATAGGACGCCTCTGTTCGCTTGAACTCAGCCAATCAGAACCATCTCTGCTGACACACCCGCAGAGGAGATTGCTGGAAGGCATGCTGTGTGTGAGAGAGAGAGAGAGAGAGAGAGAGAGAGAGAGAGAGAGAGAGAGAGAGACAGAGGAGAGAGACTGAGGAGAGAGAAGAGGTGAGAGAGACAGAGGAGAGAGAAGAGGTGAGAGAGGTGAGAGAGAGAGAGGAGAGGTGAGAGAGACAGAGGAGATTGCTGGAAGGCATGCTGTGTGAGAGAGAGAGACAGAGGAGAGAGAAGAGGTGAGAGAGACAGAGGAGAGAGAGAGAGAGACAGAGGAGAGAGAAGAGAGACTGAGGAGAGAGAGAGAGAGACTGAGCTGCACTTCCTAAACCTCCTGCCCAAATGTATGACCATATTAGAGGCACACATTTCCCTCAGATTACACAGATACACAAATAATTAGAAAACAAACCCAATTTTGATAAACTCTCATATCTACTGGGTGAAATACCACAG
>NC_138293.1:105177500-105180000 GCF_965601325.2 Salmo salar
GGGGTAGGGTGTGTGTGGTGTGGGGTAGGGTGTGCGGGGTAGGGTGTGTGTGGTGTGGGGTAGGGTGTGTGTGGTGTGGGGTAGGGTGTTTGTGGTGTGGGGTAGGGTATGTGTGGTGTGGGGTAGGGTGTGTGTGGTAGGGTGTGTGTGGGTAGGGTGTGTGTGGTGTGGGGGTGTGTGTGGTAGGGTTTGTGGGGTAGGGTGTGTGTGGTGTGGGGTAGGGAGTGTGTGTGTGTGTGTGTATGGGGGTGTGTGTGGTGGTGTGTGTGGTGTGTGTGGGGGTGTGTGATGGTGTGTGGGGGTGTGTGATGGTGTGTGTGGGGGTGTGTGATGGTGTGTGTGGGGGTGTGTGATGGTGTGTGTGGGGGGTGTGGTAGGGTGTGTGTGGTGTGGTAGGGTGTGTGTGGTGTGGTAGGTGTGTGGTGTGGTAGGGTTGTGTGTGTGTGGTAGGGTAGTGATGTGTGTGGTGGTAGGGTATGTGTGTGGTAGGGTGTGTGTGGGGGTGTGTGTGGTGTGGTAGGGTGTGGGGTAGGGGTGTGTGTGGTTTGGTAGGGTGTGTGTGGTGTGGGGTAGGGTGTGTGTGGGTGTGGGGTAGGGTGTATGGTGTGGGGTACGGTATGTGTGGTGTGGGGTAGGGTGGGTGGGTGGGGTAGGGTGTGTGGTAGGGTGTGTGTGGTGTGGGGTAGGGGTGTGTGGGTAGGGTAGTGTGGTGTGGGGTAGGGTGTGTGGTAGGGTGTGTGTGGTGTGGGGTAGGGTGTGTGTGGTGTGGGGTAGGGTGTGTGTGGTAGGTGTGTGTGTGGTGTGGTAGGGTGTGTGTGTGGTGTGGTAGGGTGTGTGTGGTGTGGGGTAGGGTGTGTGTGGTGTGTGGTAGGGTGTGTGTGGTAGGGAGTGTGTGGTGTGGGGTAGGGTGTGTGGGGTAGGGTGTGTGTGGTGTGTGGTAGGGTGTGTGTGGTGTGGTAGGGTGTGTGTGTGTGTGTGTGGTGTGTGGTAGGGTGTGTGTGTGGCGTGGTGTGTGTGTGGGTGTGGTGTAGGGTGTGTGTGGTGTGGGGTAGGGGTGTGTGTGGTGTGTGGTAGGGTGTGTGTGGTGTGGAGTGTGTGTGGTAGGGTGTGTGTGGTAGGGAATGTGTGTGTGGTGTGGGGTAGGGTGTGTGTGGTGTGGGGTGTGTGTGGTAGGGTGTGTGGGGTGTGGGGTAGGGTGTGTGTGGTGTGGGGTAGGGTGGGTGGGGTAGGGTGTGTGTGGTGTGGGGTAGGGTGTGTGTGGTGTGGGGTAGGGTGTGTGGGGTGTGGGTAGGGTGTGTGTGGTGTGGGGTAGGGTGTGTGTGGTAGGGTGTGTGGGGTAGGGTATGTGTGGTGTGTGTGGTGTGTGTGGTAGGGTTTGTGGGGTAGGGTGTGTGTGGTGTGGGGTAGGGAGTGTGTGTGTGTGTGTGTGTGTGGTGGTGTGTGTGGTGTGTGTGGGGGTGTGTGATGGTGTGTGGGGGTGTGTGTGATGGTGTGTGATGGTGTGGTGTGTGGATGGTGTGTGTGGGGGTGTGGAGGGTGTGTGTGGGGGTGTGGTAGGGTGTGTGTGGTGTGGTAGGGTGTGTGTGGTGTGGTAGGGTGTGTGTGGTGTGGTGTGGTAGGGTGTGTGTGGTGTGGTAGGGTGTGTTTGGTGTGTAGGGTGTGTGTGGTGTGGTAGGGTGTGTGGTGTGTGTGGTGTGGTTGGGTGTGTGTGGTGTGGTAGGGTGTGGGGTGGGGTGTGTGTGGTGTGGTAGGGTGTGTGTGGTGTGGGGTGTGGTGTGGTGTGGGGTGTGGTAGGGTGTGTGGTGTGTGTGTGGTGTGGGGTTGGGTGGGTAGGTGTGGGGTGGGGTGTGTGGGGGTGTGTGTGGTGTGGTAGGGTGTGTGTGTGGGTGTGTGTGGTGTGGTAGGGTGTGTGGGGGTGTGTGTGGGGGGTGTGTGGTGTGGTAGGGTGTGTGGTATGTGTGGTGTGGTAGGGTGTGTGTGGTGTGGTAGGGTGTGTGTGGTGTGGTAGGGTGTGTGGGGGTGTGTGTGGTGTGGTGGTGTGTGGGGGTGTGTGTGGGGGTGTGTGTGGTGTGGTAGGGTGTGTGGTATGTGTGGTGTGGTAGGGTATGTGTGGTGTGGTAGGGTATGTGTGGTGTGGTAGGGTATGTGTGGTGTGGTAGGGTGTGTGTGGGGGTGTGTGGGTTGTGGTAGGGTGTGTGTGGGTGTGTGTGTGGGGGTGTGGTCTCACCTCCATGAAGTCTTTCCTCTGGTTGGAGGAGAGCAGAGATGAAGGAAGAGACTGACCAGACATCTGATCCCAGTTCTACAACACGAGAGACGGGGGAGAGAGGGGGAGGGGGGGAGGGAGAGAGAGGGAGAGAGAGGGGGAGGGAGAGAGAGAGAGGGGGAGGGAGAGAGAGATGGGGAGGGAGAGAGAGGGGGAGGGAGAGAGAGGGGGGGAGGGAGAGAGAGAGGGGGAGGGAGAGAGAGGGGGAGGGAGAGAGAGGGGGAGGGAGAGAGT
>NC_138293.1:105182500-105192500 GCF_965601325.2 Salmo salar
TCTGCCCAGAGAAGGCGTTCTGTAAGCGGGTTCTCTCCCCAGCGGCCCAGCTTCGCTCTCCGGAGCCCTCCTTTTTACCCTCGCCGGTTTCTGGATGGCTGCGGCCGCGACAAGGGGCGTGTGTTCTTGCCGTAAGCCCCTCCCCTCCAGCAGCATCAGAGCCTTGGTCTTCTTGGTTTTGGGTGAGGTCACGCCCTCGTGGTCCAGCTTTACTAAGGGCTCCTCTGGGAGGGCCTTACGCCCCTGTCCCAACCCGCCCTCCCCCGGGACATGCCTGGGTCTGGAGATACCAGGAATAAAGGTGGTAGGGTCAGGTCTGGGTCTGGCAGCAGAGTGGTCTGAGCTGGTTCTGGGTTTGGAGGTACTAGAGCTGGGCCTGGGGCTGGTTCTGGGTTTGGAGGTACTAGAGCTGGGCCCGGGACTGGTTCTGGGTCTGGCAGCAGAGTGGTCTGAGCTGGTTCTGGATTTGGAGGTACTAGAGCTGGGCCCAGGGCTGGTTCTGGGTTTGGAGGTACAAGAGCTGGGCCCAGGGCTGGTTCTGGGTTTGGAGGTACTAGAGCTGGGCCCATGGCTGGTTCTGGGTTTGGAGATACTAGAGCTGGGCCCAGGGCTGGTTCTGGGTTTGGAGATACTAGAGCTGGGCCCAGGGCTGGTTCTGGGTTTAGAGGTACTAGAGCTGGGCCCGGGGATGGTTCTGGGCCTGGTAGAAGGATCCAGGGTGGGTCTGGGGGGTTTGTTATGGTTCTGTTTGGGTCTGGAGATTGCTTTGGGAGCGGTTCTGGGTTTGTTGTGATCAGGATTAAAGTTAGCTTTAGACCCAGGTCTGGGAAGTTCTGCTGTAGAGTTAGGTCTAGGTTTGGATTTTGGTACCGAGGTAAGGTTAGTTTTAGGGTTAGGTAGAAGAGGGTTTGGTCTGATGGTAGGGGAAGTAGGGTTGGGTTTAAGTAGTGAAGGGGAGAGTTTAGACTTAAGGTTGGGTTTAGGGTTAGGTTGGGTACTGACGTTACAAGAGGTGAGGTTGGGTTGGCTATACAGGTCCACCCTTAGTACCTTCCCGTAAGGGGCTGGGTGGTAGAGAGAGGGGGGCTTGGGAGAGGCCTGAGCTGAGCTGGGTCTCCTGGTGTTCTGGCTGCGTGGGGAGGCAGGCAGGCTGGGGGTGCTGGTGGGCTTGGAAGGTCGGCCTGGTCCCGGCCTGGGGGAAGACAGGGGTTTTTCCTGAGCAGGTCTCTGGGAGGAGGAAGGCCTGTCTTGGGCTGGTCTGGTGGGGAGCTGAGCCTGGCTGGGTCCCGGAGGGGACATCTTCTCCAGGGGGTCTGGGATCACTGGGGGCTCTAGAGGGAAGGAAAGGCAGGAGTTAACAAATGACAGACCTGAGTTTACAGAACTTGGAACTTAATAGGTTAACCTGATATGGATAGGGGGCAGTATTTTCACGGCAGGATGAAAAAACGTACCCGATTTAAACTGGTTACTACTCTTGCCCAGAAACGAGAATATGCATATTATTAGTAGATTTGGATAGAAAACACTCTGAAGTTTCTAAAACTGTTTGAATGGTGTCTGTGAGTATAACAGAACTCATATGGCAGTCAAAAACCTGAAAAAAAATTCAACCAGGAAGTGTAGGATCTGAGAAATGTAGTTCTTCTTTCTAGTCCCTTTCGAAACTACAGTATCTGTGCTGTTACGTTGCACGTTCTAAGGCTTCCATTGGCTGTCTAAAGCCTTCAGAAAGTGGATTGAGCCTTCTCCTGTCTCTGGGCAGAGTATAGGAGCTCAGTTTCTGAGTGGTCTGCCTGGGGACTAAGAGATTGGATATGCGCGTTCCCGCGAGCACGCTGTTTTTTCTTTTCCTCCTTGAATGAATACACTATTGTCCGGTTGGAATATTATCGCAATTTTACGTTAAAAATACCATAAAAATTGATTTTAAACAGCGTTTGACATGCTTCTAAGTACGGTAATGGAACATTTTCACTTTTTGTGTCTCGAAATGCGCTCGCGCGTTACCCTTTGGATAGTGACCTGAACGCACGAACAAAACAGAGATATTTGGACATAACTATGGATTATTTCGAACAAAAACAACATTTCTTGTGGAAGTAGCAGTCCTGGGAGTGCCTTCTGATGAAGATCAGCAAAGGTAATACAATATTTCTAATACTAATTCTGAGTTTAGTTTGCCCCGCACTTGGCGGGTGTCTGAATAGCTCGCCGTGATGGCGATGTATTCAGAATATTGAAAAATGTGCTTTCGCCGAAAAGCTATTTTAAGAATCTGACACAGCGATTGCATAAAGGAGTACTGTATCTATAATTCTTAAAATAATTGTTATGTTTTTTGTCAACGTTTATGATGAGTATTTTTGTAAATTCACCAGAAGTTTTTGGTGGGAATACATTTTCTGAACATCACGCGCCAATGTAAAAAGCTGTTTTTGGATATAAATATGAACTTGATTGAACAAAACATACATGTATTGTATAACATAATGTCCTAGGAGTGTCATCTGATGAAGATCATCAAAGGTTAGTGCTGCATTTAGCTGTGTTTTGGGTTTTTGTGACATATATGCTTGCTTGGAAAATGGCTGTGTGGTTATTTTGGTCTATGTACTCTCCTAACATAATCTAATGTTTTGCTTTCGCTGTAAAGCCTTTTTGAAATCGGACAATGTGGTTACATTAACGAGAAGTGTATCTTTAAAATGGTGTAAAATAGTCGTATGTTTGAAAAATTGAAATTATTGGATTTTTGAGGTTTTTGTATTTCGCGCCACGCGATCCCATTGGCTGTTGGCTAGGGGTTCCGCTAGCGGAACGCCTAGTTAATAGACCTAACAGGAACTAACAGGAATAACAGACCTAACAGGAATAACAGGAATTACAGACCTAACAGGAATAACAGGAATTACAGACCTAACAGGAATTACAGACCTAACAGGAATTACAGACCTAACAGGAATAACAGGAATTACAGACCTAACAGGAATAACAGACCTAACAGGAATAACAGACCTAACAGGAATAACAGACCTAACAGGACATAACAGGAATAACAGACCTAACAGGAATAACAGGAATAACAGACCTAACAGGAATAACAGGAATTACAGACCTAACAGGAATAACAGACCTAACAGGAATAACAGACCTAACAGGAATAACAGGAATTACAGACCTAACAGGAATAACAGGAATTACAGACCTAACAGGAATAACAGGAATAACAGACCTAACAGGAATAACAGGAATTACAGACCTAACAGGAATAACAGGAATTACAGACCTAACAGGAATAACAGGAATAACAGACCTAACAGGAATAACAGGAATAACAGACCTAACAGGAATAACAGGAATAACAGACCTAACAGGAATAACAGACCTAACAGGAATAACAGACCTAACAGGAATAACAGGAATAACAGACCTAACAGGAATAACAGGAATAACAGACCTAACAGGAATTACAGACCTAACAGGAATAACAGACCTAACAGGAATAACAGACCTAACAGGAATAACAGACCTAACAGGAATAACAGACCTAACAGGAATAACAGGAATAACAGACCTAACAGGAATAACAGGAATTACAGACCTAACAGGAATTACAGGAATTACAGACCTAACAGGAATAACAGACCTAACAGGAATAACAGACCTAACAGGAATAACAGGAATAACAGACCTAACAGGAATAACAGACCTAACAGGAATAACAGACCTAACAGGAATAACAGGAATAACAGACCTAACAGGAATTACAGACCTAACAGGAATAACAGGAATAACAGACCTAACAGGAATATACAGGAATAACAGACCTAACAGGAATATACAGACCTAACAGGAATAACAGACCTAACAGGAATAACAGGAATAACAGACCTAACAGGAATAACAGGAATTACAGACCTAACAGGAATAACAGGAATAACAGACCTAACAGGAATAACAGACCTAACAGGAATAACAGACCTAACAGGAATAACAGGAATAACAGACCTAACAGGAATAACAGGAATTACAGACCTAACAGGAATAACAGGAATAACAGACCTAACAGGAATTACAGACCTAACAGGAATTACAGACCTAACAGGAATAAAGTCTCAGTGCCGTTCAAAATAGCGTCGAGGTCTCTGATTGGCTCACCAGGTTTGGGTTTCTTGGCCGGTCTCCCTCTGCCCTTGGGGGCGGAGTCCCCTGCTTTAGGCCTCGTCTCACTGGTGTCCTTGCTGCACTTCCTGACACGCCTCCTGGAGCAGCTGGCCACTAGCAGCGCGGGGGAGGGCTCAGCACCTACAGGGGGGCAGGTTTAACATCAGAACCATCAGACACACTGAACAACCCGACTGGGAAAGGAGACAACAGAGCGTGTGTCCGTCCGTCCGTCCACTCGTCTGTATGTGTCCGTCCGTATCTGTCCATCTGTCCGTCCATGTCCGCCCGTCCGTCTGTCCCCGTCTGTCCGTCCGTGTCCGTCCACCCGTCTGTGTCCATCCGTCCGTATCTGTCCATCTGTCCGTCCATGTCCGTCTGTCTGTCCGTCCGAATCCGTCCGTGTGTGTGTGTGTGTGTGTGTGTGTGTGTGTGTGTGTGTGTGTGTGTGTGTGTCCTTACACTGTATCTTGTAGTCAGGGGGCAGCAGTCTGATGTGGGACAGGGGGATGCGACCCGTGTCCCCGTCATCGAACTCCACCGTGATGAGGTCATCACTGTCATCACCGTCTGAACTTCCTGTACAGACAGGAAGGGGTGGGGTTTAAAGGAACAGGTCACCTAGATTGAAATGACTAGGTGTGTCCAAACTTATGACTGGTGATGAGACTATAAAACAGTATTTATATATTGACTGGTGATAGACACAGCGGTACCGTGCGTTACCGTTGACTACGGGGGTAGAGACAGCGGTACCGTGCGTTACCGTTGACGACGGGGGTAGAGACAGCGGTACTGTGCGTTACCGTTGACTACGGGGGTAGAGACAGCGGTACTGTGCGTTACCGTTGACTACGGGGGTAGAGACAGCGGTACTGTGTGTTACCGTTGACGACGGTGCCGGGGTAGAGACAGCGGTACTGTTGGCTCCAGTATGCAGCAATACGACAGCCTTCAGGGAGATTCCACACTGATGGAGGCATCACATCCACAATCTAGAATAAAACACAGAATAAACACAGAATAAACACAGAATAAAACACAGACTAAAACACAGAATAAAACACAGACTAAACACAGAATAAAACACAGAATAAACACAGACTAAACACAGAATAAAACACAGACTAAACACAGAATAAAACACAGAATAAACACAGAATAAAACACAGAATAAACACAGAATAAAACACAGACTAAACACAGAATAAAACACAAACTAAACACAGAATAAAACACAGACTAAACACAGAATAAAACACAGACTAAACACAGAATAAAACACAGAATAAACACAGAATAAAACACAGAATAAACACAGAATAAAACACAGACTAAACACAGAATAAAACACAGACTAAACACAGACTAAACACAGAATAAAACACAGAATAAAACACAGAATAAAACACAGAATAAAACACAGAATAAACACAGAATAAAACACAGACTAAACACAGAATAAAACACAGACTAAACACAGAATAAAACACAGAATAAACACAGAATAAAACACAGAATAAAACACAGAATAACACACAGAATAAACACAGAATAAAACACAGAATAAACACAGTGACAAGGGCATCACATCCACAATCTAGAATAACACACAGAACACAGATGTAATGACAATGTACTCACAGCCTCCTGCAGGAGTTGTTCCAGACAGTAGATATGAGGTCTGTTTCCTCTCTCTCCCTCCACCACCACGCTGTAACTACAGAACAGAGGTCAGAGGTTAGGGGACAGGAGTTGTTCCAGACAGTAGATATGAGGTCTGTTTCCTCTCTCTCCCTCCACCACCACGCTGTAACTACAGAACAGAGGTCAGAGGTTAGGGGACAGGAGTTGTTCCAGACAGTAGATATGAGGTCTGTTTCCTCTCTCTCCCTCCACCACCACGCTGTAACTACAGAACAGAGGTCAGAGGTTAGGGGACAGGAGTTGTTCCAGACAGTAGATATGAGGTCTGTTTCCTCTCTCTCCCTCCACCACCACGCTGTAACTACAGAACAGAGGTCAGAGGTTAGGGGTGTATTTGCATTTGTATTTATTATGGATCCCCATTAGTTCCTGCCAAGGCAGCAGCTACTCTTCCTGGGGTTTATTATGGATCCCCATTAGTTCCTGCCAAGTCAGCATCTACTCTTCCTGGGGTTTATTACGGATCCCCATTAGTTCCTGCCAAGACAGCAGCTACTCTTCCTGGGGTTTATTATGGATCCCCATTAGTTCCTGCCAAGGCAGCAGCTACTCTTCCTGGGGTTTATTATGGATCCCCATTAGTTCCTGCCAAGGCAGCAGCTACTCTTCCTGGGGTTTATTATGGATCCCCATTATTTCCTGTCAAGGCAGCAGCTACTCTTCCTGGGGTTTATTATGGATCCCCGTTAGTTCCTGCCAAGGCAGCAGCTACTCTTCCTGGGGTTTATTATGGATCCCCGTTAGTTCCTGCCAAGGCAGCAGCTACTCTTCCTGGGGTTTATTATGGATCCCCGTTAGTTCCTGCCAAGGCAGCAGCTACTCTTCCTGGGGTCCAGCAACATTAAGACAGTTATATAGTTTAAAATATTACATGACATTTCATAACACTTTTCACAACACATTAAGGGTCTGTTACTTGAACTCTGTGAAGCATTTATTTGGGCTGCAATCTGAGGCTGGTAACTCTAATGAATTTATCCTGTGCAGCAGAGGTAACTCTGGGTCTTCCTTTCCTGTGGCGGTCCTCATGAGAGCCAGTTTCATCATAGTGCTTGATGGTTTTTCCGATTGCACTTGAAGAAACTTTAAAATGTTCTTGAAATTTTCCGTATTGACTGACCTTCATGTCTTATATTAATGATGGACTGTCGTTTCTCTTTGCTTATTTGAGCTGTTCTTATCATAATATGGACTTGGTCTTTTACCAAATAGGGCTATCTTCTGTATACCACCCCTACCTTGTCACAACACAACTGATTGACTCAAACGCACTAAGAAGGAAAGAAATTCCACAAATGAACTTTAAAGAAAGCAAACCTGTTAATTGAAATGCATTCCAGGTGACAACATCTTGAAGCTGGTTGAGAGAATGCCAAGAGTGTGCAAAGCTGTCATCAAGGCAAAGGGTGGATATTTGAAGAATCTCAAATATATTTTAAATTTGTTAAACACTTTTTTTGGTTACGACATGATTCCATATGTGTTATTTCATAGTTTTGATGTCTTCACTATTATTCTACAATGTAGAAAGTAGTAAAAATAAAGAAAAAACCCTTGAATGAGTCGGTGTCCTAAAACATTTGACCGGTACTGTATATTATCAAGCATAATCACACATATTATCCAGATACTGACTGTTAACACTTGGTGGTCTATAGCAGCTTCCCACCAGAATGGGCATCAGGTGAGGCAGATGAACCTGTAGCCATATTAATTCAACAGTATTTAACATGAGATCCTCTCTAATCTTTACAGGAATGTGACTCTGAATATAAACGGCAACACCTCCACCTTTGTCATTTCTGTCTTTTTCCTGTAAGATGTTATAACTATATATATCACTACCACTGTATCATCAAAGGTATTATCTAAGTGAGTTTCAGAGATAGTTAGAATATGAATGTAATCTGTTCCTAGCAAGTCATTGATTTCATGAACCTTGTTACTTATTTTTTTAAACACTTTTCTGGGATGCTTGCTTGTTTTCATTGCTTTACTGGGAAGCACAGCAGAAGTAGACATGCTCAGGTTATTTATGTTAGTGCAGGATGAGCTGCACACAGTGGACTTCCTACTAGGACACACCGCTTCAGTGCTAACAGTATCAACTCTGGGTTCACAGGCACATGGATTACTGTATACAATAGCTGTAGGATCAACAGAAGCATTCAAAGGCAGTTATCGGGACATAAATTAGGTAACTTACATCGTGTCTACCAACGCCCCCCCCCCCCCCCTCCCGGGCGGTGTGTGTACTCACATGTCCGGGGAGTGTACGGTGTTGACGTGTCCGGCATACAGCAGCTGATCATCCATGGGGATCAGAACCCTGAGACCATCCTGAAGAGAGTCTTTATCTAACACACACTGGACCGGAGCTGGATCGATATATTCATAAACCAATCAATATATCAATCAATATATCAATGGTATCTATATATATATATACACAGTAACACAGGGCATTCGGAAAGTATTCAGACTCCTTCCCCCTTTTTCCCCCACGTTTTGTTACGTTAAACAGCCTTATTCTAAAATTGATCAAATCATTTCCCCCCACATCAATCTACCCCATAATGACATCACAATACCCCATAATGACATCACAATACCCCATAATGACATCACAATACATCATAATGACATCACAATACCCCATAATGACATCACAATACCCCATAACGACAAAGCAAAAAACAGGTTTTTAGAAATGTTTGCTTAAAAAATACCTTATTTACATAAGTATTCAGACCCTTTGTTATGAGACTCAAAATTGAGCTAAGGTGCTTCCTGTTTCCATTGATCATCCTTGAGATGTTTCTACAACTTGATTGGGCTCTACCTGTGGTAAATCCAATTGATTGGACATGATTTTGGAAAGGCACACACCTGTCTATATGAGGTCCCACAGTTGACAGTGCATGTCAGAGCAAAAACCAAGCCATGAGGTCGAAGGAATTATCCATAGAGCTCCGAGACAGGATTATGACGAGAGACAGATCTGGGGAAGGGTACCAAAACATTTCTGCAGCATTGAAGGTCCCCAAGAACACAGTGGCCTCCATCATTCTTAAATGGAAGACGTTTGGAACCACCAAGACTCTTCCTAGAGCTGTCCGCCCGGCCAAACTGAGCATTCGGGGGAGAAGGGCCTTGGTCAGGGAGGTGACCAAGAACCTGATGGTCACTCTGACAGAGCTCCAGAGTTCCTCTGTGGAGATGGGAGAACCTTACAGAAGGACAACCATCTCTGCAGCACTCCACCAATCAGGCCTTTATGGTAGAGTGGCCAGACGGAAGCCACTCCTCGGTAAAAGGCACATGACAGCCCACTTGGAGTTTTCCAAAAGGCACCTAAAGGACTCTGACCATGAGAAACAAGACTCTCTAGTCTGATGAAACCAAGATTGAACTCTTTGGCCTGAATGCCAAGCATTACGTCTGGAGAAAACCTGGCGCCATCCCTACAGTGAAGCATGGTGGTGGCAGCATCATACTGTGAGGATGTTTTTCAGCGGCAGGGTGCTGGGAGACTAGTCAGGATCGAGGGAAAGATGAACGGAGCAAAGTACAGAGAGATCCTTGATGAAAACCTGCTTCAGAGCGCTCAGGACCTCAGACTGGGGCGAAGGTTCACCTTCTAACAGGACAACGACTCTAAGCACACAGCCAAGACAACGCAGGAGTCTGTCCTTGAGTGGCCCGGCCAGAGCCCGGACTTGAACCCGATCGAACATCTCTGGAGAGACCTGAAAATAGCTGTGCAGCGACGCTCCCCATCCAACCTGCCAGAGCTTGAGAGGATCTGCAGAGAAGAATGGGAGAAACTCCCCAAACACAGGTGTGCCAAGCTTGTAGTGTCATACCCAAGAAGACTTGACGCTGTAATCACTGCCAAAGATGCTTCAACAAAGTACTGAGTAAAGGTCTGAATACTTATGTAAACAAGGTATATTTTTTGTTATACATTTGCAAACATTTCTAAAGACCTGTTTTCGCTTTGTCGTTATGGGGTATGTAAAAGGGTCCCCCCTCTCAGCCAGACTGTATCAATACATCCAGTAATCTAACCTGACCACAGGGTCCCCCCTCTCAGCCAGACTGTATCAATACATCCAGTAATCTA
>NC_138293.1:105200000-105237500 GCF_965601325.2 Salmo salar
GTCATCCTTCCTTCCTCCCTCCCTACCAGAGTCATCCTTCCTTTCTCACTCCCTACCAGTCATCCTTCCTTCCTCCCTCCCTACCAGAGTCATCCTTCCTTCCTCACTCCCTACCAGTCATCCTTCCTTCCTTTCTCACTCCCTACCAGAGTCATCCTTCCTTCCTTTCTCACTCCCTACCAGAGTCATCCTTCCTTCCTTCCTCACTCCCTACCAGTCATCCTTCCTTCCTTTCTCACTCCCTACCAGAGTCATCCTTCCTTCCTTTCTCACTCCCTACCAGAGTCATCCTTCCTTCCTCACTCCCTACCAGAGTCATCCTTCCTTTCTCACTCCCTACCAGTCATCCTTCCTTTCTCACTCCCTACCAGAGTCATCCTTCCTTCCTCACTCCCTACCAGAGTCATCCTTCCTTTCTCACTCCCTACCAGAGTCATCCTTCCTTCCTTTCTCACTCCCTACCAGAGTCATCCTTCCTTCCTCACTCCCTACCAGAGTCATCCTTCCTTCCTCACTCCCTACCAGAGTCATCCTTCCTTCCTCACTCCCTACCAGAGTCATCCTTCCTTCCTTTCTCACTCCCTACCAGAGTCATCCTTCCTTCCTCACTCCCTACCAGAGTCATCCTTCCTTCCTCACTCCCTACCAGTCATCCTTCCTTTCTCACTCCCTACCAGAGTCATCCTTCCTTCCTCACTCCCTACCAGAGTCATCCTTCCTTTCTCACTCCCTACCAGAGTCATCCTTCCTTCCTCACTCCCTACCAGAGTCATCCTTCCTTTCTCACTCCCTACCAGAGTCATCCTTCCTTCCTTTCTCACTCCCTACCAGAGTCATCCTTCCTTCCCTCACTCCCTACCAGAGTCATCCTTCCTTCCTCACTCCCTACCAGAGTCATCCTTCCTTCCTCACTCCCTACCAGTCATCCTTCCTTCCTTTCTCACTCCCTACCAGAGTCATCCTTCCTTTCTCACTCCCTACCAGAGTCATCCTTCCTTCCTCACTCCCTACCAGAGTCATCCTTCCTTCCTTTCTCACTCCCTACCAGAGTCATCCTTCCTTCCTCACTCCCTACCAGAGTCATCCTTCCTTCCTCACTCCCTACCAGAGTCATCCTTCCTTCCTTTCTCACTCCCTACCAGAGTCATCCTTCCTTCCTCACTCCCTACCAGAGTCATCCTTCCTTCCTCACTCCCTACCAGTCATCCTTCCTTTCTCACTCCCTACCAGAGTCATCCTTCCTTCCTCACTCCCTACCAGAGTCATCCTTCCTTCCTCACTCCCTACCAGAGTCATCCTTCCTTCTCTCACTCCCTACCAGAGTCATCCTTCCTTCCTCACTCCCTACCAGAGTCATCCTTCCTTTCTCACTCCCTACCAGAGTCATCCTTCCTTCCTCACTCCCTACCAGAGTCATCCTTCCTTTCTCACTCCCTACCAGAGTCATCCTTCCTTCCTTTCTCACTCCCTACCAGAGTCATCCTTCCTTTCTCACTCCCTACCAGAGTCATCCTTCCTTCCTTTCTCACTCCCTACCAGAGTCATCCTTCCTTTCTCACTCCCTACCAGAGTCATCCTTCCTTCCTCACTCCCTACCAGAGTCATCCTTCCTTCCTCACTCCCTACCAGAGTCATCCTTCCTTTCTCACTCCCTACCAGAGAGTCATCCTTCCTTCCTCACTCCCTACCAGGAAGTAATCACTGATCTGACTCCTCCCTACCAGAGAGTCATCACTGATCTGACTCCTCCCTACCAGGAAGTAATCATTGATCTGACTCCTCCCTACCAGGAAGTAATCACTGATCTGACTCCTCCCTACCAGGAAGTAATCACTGATCTGACTCCTCCCTACCAGGAAGTAATCACTGATCTGACTCCTCCCTACCAGAGAGTCATCACTGATCTGACATGATTTGTAACAGAGTTGGATAGAGGGCACTACCCCTATGGGCACAGGTCTATAGTAGTGCACTAAAGCAGATTTTGTGGCACGCGAGTGTCAATCCAAGTCTAACCAGATTGGTCAGATCATTCATTACTAGGAAGGAAAGGAAGGAAGGAAGGGAGGATGCATGTCTACAGCTTAAAAACACAAGCAAAAGGTTCTATTTGTGATTATTTCTATTTGTCCATATTTGTCTATTTGTCCATGAGATCCCGCCAGGCGACTAGTAGTTTGAGCATCCATGTTAGCATTAGCATAATCACTGAGACACAGAGAGAGGAGGGACATCTTACTTACACAACAGGTGACAGGCGTGTGGCCTCAGGCAGGGCAGCGCAGCGCATGGAGTAGCCTAGCATCGGCTAGCTATAGCATAGCTTAGCCATGTAGCTTAGTTGTAGCCTCGGCTAGCTATAGCGTAGCTTAGCCATGTAGCATCGGCTAGCAATAGCATAGCCATGTAGCATCAACTTGCTGTAGCATACTGTAAAACTTCAATTTAAAAAAAAGATGCAAAATGCAGAAATTCGGGTCCGCCATTTACTGGTTGCTAAAATTTGACGAGTTCGCCTAATTTCAGTTTGTGTGACAATACAAGCAGTGTAGAGAAATAGCTTTTCAATAAACATATTGTATTTTCAGCTGTTTGAAGCTGGTGTACAAAACCAAAAGTAAAAAAACACATATAGAAATAGCACAAATAGAAAATATCTACCCCATTCAATGAGAATGACAGACATTTATGTGAATTTGGTCAAGTCTCCCCCCAAAAAAGTAAAAAATATTGCATCTTTAAAAGTGGGGAGTTTATTTGCTTAAATCACTGAACACAACAGGTGATAATGAGAGCCAGGCTTCTATTTTACCCAGTTGTCTATTTCCTTAATGAACACAGCTTTCGCTTATTTGGATAGTTAATTGTTTAATTCCAGCATTCACTTCCAGTATTTGAATACATTTCATTTTATTCACTAATGTGTTTTCATCTTAGTTATGCCTCTATTTTGGGAAAAAAAAAAATACTTTTCCTTGACAGAATAATTATTCTCCTCTTTGACTGGGCATTTTCTGCAGTTCTTACTTTCACCATTAGGGGGCGATCAGACAACTTCTAAGGGTCTGTACTCCCAAAGTTGTTGACTGTTTTTGTGCTTCAAGTTAGCAAGCCAACTGCTAGCTGTTTCTTACTGGTGATAAGAACTGATGATCGCCATAATGTTTCTAATCATTATTGAATTATTTAAATGTAACAAATCAAACAAACCTCGTAAACAATTAATTTAGACCCGGCATTTATTTGAAACAGGCGTTTATTTGCTGAAATGTGTGCCGTTGCCCGGTTATTAAAAGGGACAGGCGACTATTTGAGACTTTCTTTAATTTAAGTTTTAGTAGACTGGCTAGCTAGCTGTAGCATAGACTAGCTGTAGCATCAACTAGCTGTAGCATAGACTAGCTGTAGCATCAACTAGCTGTAGCATAGACTAGCTATAGCTAGCCATAGCATCAACTAGCTGTAGGATAGACTAGTTATAGCTAGCCCTAGCATGAACTAGCTGTAGGATAGACTAGCTATAGCTAGCCGTAGCATCAACTAGCTGTAGCATAGACTAGCTATAGCTAGCCGTAGCATCAACTAGCCATAGCATAGACTAGCTATAGCTAACCATACCTTAGCGAGGTAGCATGGCTAAAGGTGGCGCTAGTCCTGGCGGGCTTCAGTGTGTGTCAGCAGCAGCAGTAGCAGAACAAAACAGCACAGGCTGAGAGACATGTAAAAGCATCATGGGTAGGAGAGGGGTCAGGAGTGAGTGGTGAAAGATGAGCAGGTGGCAGCGAACGACAGGAAAGGGTGGAGTTATCTGGAGGTTTAGTAGACAGGAAGAGTATTCTCCAAATATGCCAACGAGCCAATCAAATGTGTGTGTGTGTGTGTGTGTGTGTGTGTGTGTGAGCGTTAGGAATCTAAAAATCCCTCTGAAACCCACAGGTAACCTTCCTAAATCACTATCCTTGTCCCAAACCTCAACCTTTACCCTAGGCCTCACAATCACAATCACATTTCACCGTCTCCATTGAAGAAAAAAATAGTTCCTGAGTGTGTGTGAGCGTGTGTGTTTTTAATCCACTGTACTCCCTTGTGTGATGCAGAGTAGCCTACAACAACAAAAAAAAAACCATTGGCCCTGAAGCACTACAGTGTAGGGAACCTAGTAACCTTGTGCTGTTGGGGCTGTTTGGTCCAACAGAGCAAGTAGTGTGTGCAGCGGACAGGCAGACAGGCAGACAGACAGAGAGAGAGAGAGAGACAGACGAAGCGAGAGACAAGGACCACAGTGAGTTTTGGCTTTCTTTACCAAATCAATTTTAAAAACAAAACACTTTTAATAAAAATAAAAGCTTCAGTACCAAAAAACACAACTTTTTTTTTTTTTATAGAAACACACATCCACACATGATCAATGTACAAAACAAAGTCCACAGCAGTCTGAGCAACAAGCCGGGCAAAACCATGACAACCGCATCCGTGACAACCGCAACCGTGACAACCGTTACAAAAATCAAGTCTAAACCAGGAG
Organism: Salmo salar; assembly: GCF_965601325.2. Lineage (NCBI taxonomy): Eukaryota > Metazoa > Chordata > Actinopteri > Salmoniformes > Salmonidae > Salmo > Salmo salar. The sequence continues at coordinate 105,204,526 of NC_138293.1, forward strand.
GCAGCAGCGGCAGGAAGAGGAATGGGACTCTAAAGAGCCTGGGAGTGATGTCACAGCTGTAAGAGCCCTCTCTCTCTCTCTGTGGTCAGTATAAAACAGGAAGTGAGGTCAGTGAGGTGAAAACACTCAGAATGATTCAGATCTTACAGTTTTGAGATGACGGGATTCCCTATGACAAAACATCTCTGTCTCAACGTTAACAGAGATGATGTGATTCCCTACAACAAAACATCTCTATCTCAACAGAGATGACATGATTCCCTACAACAAAACATCTCAACGTTTAGTAATAGAGATGACATGATGCCCTACAACAAAACATCTCAACGTTTAGTAACAGAGATTACAAGATTCCCTACAGCAAAACATCTCAACGTTTAGTGAAAAGATCACAGAGGGTGTGGTCAGTAACCAGGGGGTGTGGTCAGTAACCAGAGGGTGTGGTCAGTAACCTTGATCGAAGGAGTCGTCGGAGGAGCTAAGCCCCGCCTCCTGCAGCAGGAGGGATAAGTGCTTCTGTTTCCTCTCCCGAGCCGCCTGATTGGACGAGGAGGGGGACGGTCTCTTCCTGGGCGGGGCTGTGTGGGGTCGCAACCCTGAGAAGGGGTGACAGCCTCCCCGGGGGACATCCTCTTCAGAGTCAGAGTCTGGTGCAGAGAACACAGGGTCAGGACACAACTAACACACACAAACATTAACATGTTAGTCATTTAGCTTCTTAAGGTATAGGGGCAGTATTTTCACAGCCGGATGAAAAACGTACCCAAATTAAACTGGTTACTACTCTGGCCCAGAAACTAGAATATGCATATTATTAGTAGATTTGGATAGAAAACACTGAAGTTTCTAAAACTGTTTGAATGATGTCTGTGAGTATAACAGAACTCATGTGGCAGGCAAAAACCTGAGAAAAATTCAACCAGGAAGTGGAAGATCTGAGTATTGTAGTTCTTTTGAATGCCTATCGAAACTACAGTGTCGGTGGGGTTACGTTGCACTTCCTAAGGCTTCCATTGGCTGTCAAAAGCCTTCAGAAAGTTGTTTCATCCGTCACCTGTATCCGGGCAGTGTATAGGAGCTCATTCAATCAGTGGACTGCCTGGGGACAAAGGGATTGGATATGCGCGATCCCGCGAGAGCGCCTTTCCTTATTTTTCTTCTGGAATGAATACGCTATTGTCCGGTTGGAATATTATCGCAATTTTACGTTAAGAAAACCATAAAGATTGATTTTAAACAACGTTTGACATGCTTCTAAGAACGGTAATGGAACATTTTTACTTTGTCTCATGGAACCGCGCTCGCGCGTAATGCCTTTGGATAGTGCTCTGTACGCACGAACAAAACAGAGGTATTTGGACATAAATATGGATTATTTAGAACAAAAACAACATTTCTTGTGGAAGTAGCAGTCCTGGGAGTGCCTTCTGATGAAGATCCGCAAAGGTAAGAGAATATTTCTAATACTAATTCTGAGTTTAGGTGACCCCAGAACTTGGCGGGTGTCTGTATAGCTTGCTGTGATGGCTGAGCTATGTACTCAGAATATTGAAAAATGTGCTTTCGCCGAAAAGCTATTTTAAAATCTGACACAGCAGTTGCATAAAGGAGTACTGTATCTATAATTCTTTAAATAATTATGTATTTTGTCAACGTTTATGATGAGTATTTTTGTAAATTGATGTGCACATTCACCAAAGTTTTGGTGGGAATACATTTTCTGAACATCACGCGCCAATGTAAAATGCTGTTTTTGGATATAAATATGAACTTGATTGAACAAAACATGCATGTATTGTGTAACATAATGTCCTAGGAGTGTCATCTGATGAAGATCATCAAAGGTTAGTGCTGCATTTAGCTGTGTTTTGGGTTTTTGTGACATATATCCCTGCTTGGAAAATGGCTGTGTGGTAATTTTTGTCTATGTACTCTCCTAACATAATCTAATGTTTTGCTTTCGATGTAAAGCCTTTTTGAAATCGGACAATGTGGTTACATCAAGGAGAAGTGTATCTTTAAAATGGTGTAAAATAGTTGTATGTTTGAGAAATTTGAATTATGAGATATTCTTGTTTTGAATTTGCCGCCCTGATATTTCACTCGCTGTGTCCCGCAGGTGGGACGCTACCGTCCCACGTAGCCCATAGAAGTTAACAGACGTTCTTATCCAGAGAGACAGTTACATTAAGATAGCTAGGTGGACAACCACATATTACAGTAGTTAGTATATTCAGATAGCTAGGTGGACAACCACATATTACAGTAGTTAGTATATTCAGATAGCTAGGTGGACAACCACATATTACAGTAGTTAGTATATTCAGATAGCTAGGTGGACAACCACATATTACAGTAGTTAGTATATTCAGATAGCTAGGTGGACAACCACATATTACAGTAGTTAGTATATTCAGATAGCTAGGTGGACAACCACATATTACAGTAGTTAGTATATTCAGATAGCTAGGACAACCACATATTACAGTAGTTAGTATATTCAGATAGCTAGGTGGACAACCACATATTACAGTAGTTAGTATATTCAGATAGCTAGGTGGACAACCACATATTACAGTAGTTAGTATATTCAGATAGCTAGGTGGACAACCACATATTACAGTAGTTAGTATATTCAGATAGCTAGGACAACCACATATTACAGTAGTTAGTATATTCAGATAGCTAGGTGGACAACCACATATTACAGTAGTTAGTATATTCAGATAGCTAGGTGGACAACCACATATTACAGTAGTTAGTATATTCAGATAGCTAGGTGGACAACCACATATTACAGTAGTTAGTATATTCAGATAGCTAGGTGGACAACCACATATTACAGTAGTTAGTATATTCAGATAGCTAGGACAACCACATATTACAGTAGTTAGTATATTCAGATAGCTAGGTGGACAACCACATATTACAGTAGTTAGTATATTCAGATAGCTAGGTGGACAACCACATATTACAGTAGTTAGTACATTCAGATAGCTAGGTGGACAACTACATATTACAGTAGTTAGTATATTCAGATAGCTAGGTGGACAACCACATATTACAGTAGTTAGTATATTCAGATAGCTAGGTGGACAACCACATATTACAGTAGTTAGTATATTCAGATAGCTAGGTGGACAACCACATATTACAGTAGTTAGTATATTCAGATAGCTAGGTGGACAACCACATATTACAGTAGTTAGTATATTCAGATAGCTAGGTGGACAACCACATATTACAGTAGTTAGTATATTCAGATAGCTAGGTGGACAACCACATATTACAGTAGTTAGTATATTCAGATAGCTAGGACAACCACATATTACAGTAGTTAGTATATTCAGATAGCTAGGTGGACAACCACATATTACAGTAGTTATAATATCCACCCTGCACAGCCAGAAGAGGACTGGCCACCCCTCATAGCCTGGTTCCTCTCTAGGTTTCTTCCTAGGTTCTGGCCTTTCTAGGGAGTTTTTCCTAGGGAGTTTTTCCTAGCCACCCCTCATAGCCTGGTTCCTCTCTAGGTTTCTTCCTAGGTTTTTGGCCTTTCTAGGGAGTTTTTCCTAGGGAGTTTTTCCTAGCCACCGTGCTTCTTTCACATGCTTTGCTTGCTGTTTGGGGTTTTAGGCTGGGTTTCTGTACAGCACTTTGAGAATATCAGCTGATGTACAAGGGCTATATAAAAATACATTTGATTTGATTTGATTTGATTAGTTAGTATATTCAGATAGCTAGGTGGACAACCACATATTACAGTAGTTAGTACATTCAGATAGCTAGGTGGACAACCACATATTACAGTAGTTAGTACATTCAGATAGCTAGGTGGACAACCACATATTACAGTAGTTAGTACATTCAGATAGCTAGGTGGACAACCACATATTACAGTAGTTAGTATATTCAGATAGCTAGGTGGACAACCACATATTACAGTAGTTAGTACATTCAGATAGCTAGGTGGACAACTACATATTACAGTAGTTAGTATATTCAGATAGCTAGGTGGACAACCACATATTACAGTAGTTAGTACATTCAGATAGCTAGGTGGACAACTACATATTACAGTAGTTAGTATATTCAGATAGCTAGGTGGACAACCACATATTACAGTAGTTAGTATATTCAGATAGCTAGGTGGACAACCACATATTACAGTAGTTAGTATATTCAGATAGCTAGGTGGGACAACCACATATTACAGTAGTTAGTATATTCAGATAGCTAGGTGGGACAACCACATATTACAGTAGTTAGTATATTCAGATAGCTAGGTGGACAACCACATATTACAGTAGTTAGTATATTCAGATAGCTAGGTGGACAACCACATATTACAGTAGTTAGTATATTCAGATAGCTAGGTGGACAACCACATATTACAGTAGTTAGTATATTCAGATAGCTAGGTGGACAACCACATATTACAGTAGTTAGTATATTCAGATAGCTAGGTGGACAACTACATATTACAGTAGTTAGTATATTCAGATAGCTAGGACAACCACATATTACAGTAGTTAGTATATTCAGATAGCTAGGTGGACAACCACATATTACAGTAGTTAGTATATTCAGATAGCTAGGTGGACAACCACATATTCCAGTACCGTAATTTCCGGACTATAAGCCGCTACTTTTTCCCAGGCTTTGAACCTCGCAGCTTAAACAATGACGCGGCTAATATATGGATTTTTCCCGCTTTCAAATATATATATATTTTTTAAAAACACATTCTGTGACGTGCTCAGTTTTTTGGCGGCATGAAGCTTTCATTGGACCAATGAAATTGCCGAACGGGTTTTAAGGTCAAACAACTTTTTTGTTTACTGTTTAGATTAAATCGAGCGCTCTCAAACTTCCCATCATTCTGATTACGGTAGTCATTTTGTTACCCTCATCATGGCAAAGACACAGAGAAATGCATATGATGCAGCTTTCAAGTTGAAGGCGATTGATCTGGCTGTTGGAAAAGGAAATAGAGCTGCTGCACGGGAGCTTGGTCTGGAGCGATGGCTTTCTTGGTAGGGTACTGTTTACTGCTAATGTTTTATTTTTTGTTACATGCCGTGTTTCATTAAAGCCTATTTATTTTTGTTACAAGCCGTGTTTCGTTAAAGCCTGTGTAAAGTTCATTTGTTTCAATGTACCGGTAGGCACCTGCGGCTTATAGACATGTGCGTCTTATTTTCAAAATATATATTTTTTAATTCAGTGGGTGCGGCTAATATATAGGTGCTCTTAATAGTCCGGAAATTACGGTACACGTGATCGTAAAAAGTTTTGGTTTCGGTCCATCGTGGGTTATCTGTATTTTCTGTACCCTCCTATTGTTCTCTCTTCCCTGACCTTCGTCTTAGCGAGGTATGTTGTCCTTGGCTCTGAAATTGTTCAATATAATGTTACCCAATGTGCTGTTATGCAACAATAGATATAAAGATTTATGTTAACAAGTTATCACCGAGCTCGCTAAACTAGGGTATCTATTGTAACTTGTGAGTACTTGGGACAGTGTTTGAGCGAGTGTCCATGTGCTCGCGCAGGTACCTGAGAGCTGTGACTGCCCCAAGGGCTAAAACATATTGTGTGTTTGTCTCTTCGTGTTCAGGGCAACCAGCAGACCTCAAGTTGTGGCAGTGTCCTCGTTAAAAAGTACACAACGCAGAACGAACCACTCTACAGAAGCACAGAATAGTCTAGAATGTCATTGTATTCTGTAGCGTTAAGATTTCCCTTCAGTGGAACTAAAGGCGCCCGGAACCTAAACCATGAAAAACAGCCCCAGACCATTATTCCTCCTCCACCAAACTTTACAGTTGGCACTATGTATTGGGGCAGGTAGCGTTCTCCTGGCATCCGCCAAACACAGATTCATCCGCCGGAACTGCCAGATGGTGAAGCGTGATTCATCACTCCAAGAGAACGCGTTTCCACTGCTCCAGAGTCCAATGGTCGGCAATGCTTTACACCACTCCAGCCGATGCTTAGCATTGCGCATGGTGATCTTAGGCTTGTGTGCGGCTGCTCGGCCACGGAAACCCATTTCATGAAGCTCCTGACTAACAGTTATTGTGCTGACGTTGCTTCCAGAGGCAGAAGAACGTCACACACACACACACACACACACACACACACACACACACACACACACACACACACACACACACACACACACACACACACACACACACACACTCTCCGTACTAACAAAGTGTAACTCACTGTAGTCGAAGCTGGAGCGTTGAGAGGAAGAGGAGTGAGGAAGAGGAGGAGAAACCGTCTTCCTCTCACCTCTAATCTTCTCTTTCCCTCCAGACGAGAGGATCCCCCCTCCATCGCTCCTCCCGCTGGGGTCAGAGGTCAGCCGGCGGCTGCTGCTGCTGAGGACGGACAGGGAGAGAGCTCTGTCCAGGTCACAGGCGAGCTGCTCATGGTCACACAGACCGACACGACGAGCCTTAAAGACCTGGTGGAGAGAACACACACCATTACAAACACACACACACCATTACGCACACACACACACCATTACACACACACACACACCATTACACACACACACACACACCATTACAAACACACACACACCATTACACACACACACACACACACCATTACACACACACACACACACCCATTACAAACACACACACACACACCATTACACACACACACACACACCATTACACACACCACACCCACACCCTTACAAACACACACACACACCATTACAAACACACACACACCATTACAAACACACACACACACACCATTACAACACACACACACACCCACACACCATTACAAACACACACACACACCATTACAAACACACACACACCATTACAAACACACACACACACACCATTACAAACACACAAACATCCACACACACACACACACACACACACACCATTACAAACACACACACACCATTACAAACACACACACACACACACACCATTACAAACACACACACACACACACACCATTACAAACACACACACACACACACACACACACACACACACAAGTTTAAAGGCAGAAGCAAGGCAACTGAATGTATCCTGCCGTCCAATCTCATCGTTGAATGTCGATGTTAAAATGACCACCTGTCGTCTGAATTCCTCCGATCACTTGAAAACAGAATTGATCAAAATATCAACAGGAGAGTGGATGTAGCAATCCCAGTGGATGCCTTAAAGACCTGGTGGACGGCTCCACACCACACCGTACCTCCAGAGAGTGACTGGTGGACGGCTCCACACCACACCGTACCTCCAGAGAGTGACTGGTGGACGGCTCCACACCACACCGTACCTCCAGAGAGTGACTGGTGGACGGCTCCACACCACACCGTACCTCCAGAGAGTGACTGGTGGACGGCTCCACACCACACCGTACCTCCAGAGAGTGACTGGTGGACGGCTCCACACCACACCGTACCTCCAGAGAGTGACTGGTGGACGGCTCCACACCACACCGTACCTCCAGAGAGTGACTGGTGGACGGCTCCACACCACACCGTACCCCCAGAGAGTGACTGGTGGACGGCTCCACACCACACCGTACCTCCAGAGAGTGACTGGTGGACGGCTCCACACCACACCGTACCTCCAGAGAGTGACTGGTGGACGGCTCCACACCACACCGTACCCCCAGAGAGTAACTGGTGGACGGCTCCACACCACACCGTACCTCCAGAGAGTGACTGGTGGACGGCTCCACACCACACCGTACCCCCAGAGAGTGACTGGTGGACGGCTCCACACCACACCGTACCCCCAGAGAGTGACTGGTGGACGGCTCCACACCACACCGTACCTCCAGAGAGTGACTGGTGGACGGCTCCACACCACACCGTACCTCCAGAGAGTGACTGGTGGACGGCTCCACACCACACCGTACCCCCAGAGAGTGACTGGTGGACGGCTCCACACCACACCGTACCTCCAGAGAGTGACTGGTGGACGGCTCCCGATCTTGCCATCTCCTCTTCTCTCCTCCTCTTCCTCCCTCCATCTCATCTTCCTCTCTGGAACAGTGGAATCTCTTCCTCCCTCCATCCCCCACGTCGGAGTACTGCACTGTCCTGCCCAGCCTGACACACACACACACACACACACACACACACACACACACACACACACACACACACACACACACACACACACACACACACACACACACACACGTTAGGAAAACAGTATCACCCTCAATTACAGCTATAAACACAGAGAAATACAGTAGCATCCTGTCCTCAATTACAGCTATAAAACAGAGAAATACAGTAGCATCCTGTCCTCATTCAGTCTGAATTACAGCTATAAACAGAGAGAAATACAGTAGCATCCTGTCCTCAATTACAGCTATAAAACAGAGAAATACAGTAGCATCCTGTCCTCAATTACAGCTATAAAACAGAGAAATACAGTAGCATCCTGTCCTCAATTACAGCTATAAACAGAGAAATACAGTAGCATCCTGTCCTCAATTACAGCTATAAACAGAGAAATACAGTAGCATCCTGTCCTCAATTACAGCTATAAACAGAGAGAAATACAGTAGCATCCTGTCCTCATTCAGTCTGATTTACAGCTATAAACAGAGAAATACAGTAGCATCCTGTCCTCAATTACAGCTATAAAACAGAGAAATACAGTAGCATCCTGTCCTCGTTCAGTCTGAATTACAGCTATAAACACAGAGAAATACAGTAGCATCCTGTCCTCAATTACAGCTATAAACACACAGAGAAATACAGTAGCATCCCAGCTATAAACACAGAGAAATACAGTAGCATCCTGTCCTCAATTACAGCTATAAACAAGAGAGAAATACAGTAGCATCCTGTCCTCATTCAGTCTGAATCACAGCTATAAACAGAGAAATACAGTAGCATCCTGTCCTTAATTACAGCTATAAAACAGAGAAATACAGTAGCATCCTGTCCTCAATCACAGCTATAAAACAGAGAAATACAGTAGCATCCTGTCCTCGTTCAGTCTGAATTACAGCTATAAACACAGAGAAATACAGTAGCATCCTGTCCTCAATCACAGCTATAAAACAGAGAAATACAGTAGCATCCTGTCCTCATTCAGTCTGAATTACAGCTATAAACAGAGAGAAATACAGTAGCATCCTGTCCTCAATCACAGCTATAAACACACAGAGAAATACAGTAGCATCCTGTCCTTAATTACAGCTATAAAACAGAGAAATACAGTAGCATCCTGCCCTCAATTACAGCTATAAAACAGAGAAATACAGTAGCATCCTGTCCTCAATTACAGCTATAAACACACAGAGAAATACAGTAGCATCCTGCCCTCAATTACAGCTATAAAACAGAGAAATACAGTAGCATCCTGTCCTCAATTACAGCTATAAACAGAGAAATACAGTAGCATCCTGTCCTCATTCAGTCTGAATTACAGCTATAAACAGAGAAATACAGTAGCATCCTGTCCTTAATTACAGCTATAAACACACAGAGAAATACAGTAGCAGCCTGTCCTCATTCAGTCTCAATTACAGCTATAAACACAGAGAAATACAGTAGCAGCCTGTCCTCATTGAGTCTCAATTACAGCTATATACAGTTGAAGTCGGAAGTTTACATACACCTTAGCCAAATACATTTAAACTCAGTTTTTCACAATTCCTGACATTTAATCCTTGTAAAAATTCCCTGTCTTAGGTCAGTTAGGATCACCACTTTATTTTAAGAATGTGAAATGCCAGAATAATAGTAGAGAGAATGATTTATTTCAGCTTTTATTTCTTTCATCACATTCCCAGTGGGTCAGAAGTTTACATACACTCAATTAGTATTTGATAGAATTGCCTTTAAATTGTTTAACTTGGGTCAAATGTTTCGGGTAGCCTTCCACAAGCTTCCCACAATAAGTTGGGTGAATTTTGGCCCATTCCTCCTGACAGAGCTGGTGTAACTGAGTCAGGTTTGTAGGCCGTCTTGCTCGCACACAATTTTTTTCACTTCTGCCCAAACATTTTTCTATAGGATTGAGTTCAGGGCTTTGTGATTGCCACTCCAATACCTTGACTTTGTTGTCCTTAAGCCATTTTGCCACAACTTTGGAAGTATTCTGACCCCAAACTTTTGACCGGTGGTGGAAATACACAGAGATATACAGTACCTTCAGAAAGTACTCATATGCTTGGACTTTATATACATTTTGTGTTTCAAACATTTATTAAATATATTATTTTCCTCACCAATCTACACACAATAATACCTACATAATGACAAAATGAAAACATGTTTTTAGAAATAGTTGCAAATTTATTGAAAATGAAAAACAGAAATATCTAATTTACATAAGTATTCACACCACTGAGTCAATACATGTTAGAAACACCTTTGGCAGCGATTACAGCTGTGAGGCTTTCTGGGTAAATGGCTGTGATAGGAGAGAACTGAGGATGGATCAACAACATTGTAGTTACACCACAATACTAACCTAAATGACAGAGGGAAAAGAAGGAAGCCTGTACAGAATATAAATATTCCAAAACATGCATCCTGTTTGCAACAAGGTACTAAAGTAATATTGCAAAAAATGTGGCAAAGCAATACACTTTATGTCATGAATACAAAGTGTTATGTTTGGGGCAAATCCAATACAACAAATCACTGAGTACCACTCTCCATATTTTCAAACATGGTGGTGGCTGCATCATGTTATGGGTATGCCAGTTCTTAACGATGACAAGCATACCCATAACATGATGCAGCCACCACCATGTTTGAAAATATGGAGAGTGTAACTTCTTAAGCATATGTTTTATACTCCTGAACTTATTTAAGTTTTCCATAACAAGAGGGGTTGAAATACTTATTGACTCAAGACATTTCAGCTTTTGCTTTTTTTATTTATTTATTTTTATTAAAATTTGTCAACATTTCTGAAAAAACATAATTTCCACTTTGAACATAATGTGTGTAGACTCAAGTGACAACATTTCAACTTTAATCAATTTTAAATTCAGGTTGTTACACAACAAAATGTTGGAAAAAAGTCAAAAAGGGAGGGGGGGGGGGGGAGTGTGAACTTTCTGAAGGTACTGTAGATACATAACAACAGTCGTTTCACTTACTTTCCTGTCCGGGACTCCATCTTGCCAGGGGGCGTCGTTACACGTTTCCTCTTCCTGGGTCGGCCCCGCCCACGTCTGGTTAGACTCCGCCTCTCCTCCTCCTGCTGAACCTCTCTGAACAGAAAGAGAACAGTGATTGGATAGGACGTACGTACTGGTCTGTCTGTCTGTCTGTCTGTCTGTCTGTCTGTCTGTCTGTCTGTCTGTGTGTCTGTGTGTCTGTGTGTCTGTGTGTCTGTCTGTGTGTTACTCACTGGGTGTCTGTCACTCACTGGGTGTCTGTCACTCACTGGGTGTCTGTCACTCACTGGGTGTCTGTCACTCACTGGGTGTCTGTCACTCACTGGGTGTCTGGAGCTGGTCCAGATGTGTATTGTCTGTCTGTCTGTCTGTCTGTCTGTCTGTCTGTCTGTCTGTCTGTCTGTCTGTCTGTGTGTCTGTGTGTCTGTGTGTCTGTGTGTCTGTCTGTCTGTCTGTCTATCTGTGTGTTACTCACTGGGTGTCTGAGCGTCTCTGCAGCTTGTCCAGTTGTCTCTGTTTGTCCTTGTACTGCCTCTGTAGCTCCGCTAACCTGATCCGGTGCTGTAACTCCCCTCCGTCACACACCTCCACACACACCTTACTGAAGAGCTGCTGGACACACACACACACACACAGGTTAGTGATACTCCACACACCTCCACACACACCTTACTGAAGAGCTGCTGGACGCACACACACACACACACACGGGTTAGTGATACTCCACACACACACACACACACACACACACACCTTAACAGCTTCTACCTCCAAGCCATAAAACTGCTGAACAATTAATCAAAATAGCCACCTGGACTATTTACATTGAACACCACCCCCTTTAATTTCACGCTGCTGCTGCTACTCTGATATTATCTATGCTTAGTCACTTCAATAACTCTACCTACATGTACATATTACCTCAATTACCACACACTGACTCTGTACCGTAATACCCTGTATATAGCCTCCACATTGACTCTGTACCGTAATACCCTGTATATAGCCTCCACATTGACTCTGTACCGGTACCCCCTGTATATAGCCTCCACATTGACTCTGTACCAGTACCCCCTGTATATAGCCTCCACATTGACTCTGTACCGGTACACCCCCTGTATATAGCCTCCACATTGACTCTGTACCGGTACCCCCTGTATATAGCCTCCACATTGACTCTGTACCGGTACCCCCTGTATATAGTCTCCACACCTCCTGCGGGTCTGTCCTCGTCCTCCAGCTGTAGGTCTTGCTGGGGTGTAGTCGTCTGGGGAGGTCGATGTGAGACTGGCTCTCAATGGCCTCCAGTAACACCTTTCTACCTGCCTCTAACAGGCTGTCGAGCCCGCTCAACACCTCACCTACACACACACACACACACACACACACACACACACACACACACACACACACACACACACACACACACACACACACACACACACACACACACCACACACACACACACACACACACACACACACACACACACACACACACACAGAGAGAGAGAAACAGACTCAGCATTAGATTCCGTGTAGGACCTTTATGAGGAAGTCACATTTAAACCATTTCCTTTTCCGCCTCCCTCCCTCCCTCCCTCCCATCCCCTCCTCCCTCCCTCCCTCCATCCCCTCATCTCCTCCCTCCCTCCCTCCCTCCCCATCCCCTCTCCTTCTCCCTCCCCCCTCTCCTTCTCCCCCCCTCCCATCCCCTCGCCTTCTCCCCCCCTCTCTCCCATCCCCTCTCCTTCTCCCCCCTCTCTCCCATCCCCTCTCCTTCTCTCCCCTCCTCCTTCCCCCTCTCCTCTCGCCCCTCCATTCCCATCCCCTCTCCTTCTCTCACGTCCTCTCCTCCTCCCTCCCTCCCATCCCCTCTCCTTCTCCCCCCCCATCCCCACCTCTCCTCCCCACCTCTCCTCCCCTGCTCCTTCCCACCTCTCCTCCCCCTCCTCCTCCTCCCCCTTCCCCCTCACCCTGCTCCAGCTGTATTCTGTCCATCTCTAGTGAAGCCATGTCGCTGAGTAGAGTCATCCCTTCCAGGGCCCAGACCTCCAGACACCCAGGACTGGTCACGTCTCTCCCCAGCGAGGAGGCCTCTGTCTGGAGCAGGGTGGGTAGGGCAGGTGGGGCAGCCTGGGGCATCTGACTGGCAGCCCACAGTGTCATCATACCGACGTTTCGAGGGGAGGGAGGGGGAGGGCAGGGAGAGAGAGGGGGAGGAGGAGAGGACGCGTGAGTGTCGGGGCCGGGTCTAAAGGTCGGTCGCTCGGAGCTTGCCGTGGTGCATGATGGGTAATGAACGGGGCTCGACTTCTTTGTGACCTCTGGTTTAGTCTCCACTTTCGGGACGGACGGCGGAAGCTGATAGGATCCACGGCAGCCGTAGGTCAACACCTCCATCTTGACCGCTCCTGCCTCCTCCTCTTCCTCCTCTTCCTCCTCCTCGGTCTGTTGTTCTTGTGGCTGTGTGGGGGGTAGAGGAGGACAGGGCTGGGGGACTGTGGGGAGGCTAACACTGGTGTGTTTGTGTGGCAGAGGACAGGGCTGGGGAGTTGTGGCGATGCTGGTGTGTAATTGTGGGTGTGTAAGGCTGGGATGTGTGTGTAATTGTGTGTGCGTGTGGCTGAGATGTGTGTGTTTGAAGCTTGAGTCTCCGTCTCTCTCTATTCGACTGAGGGTTGGAGGGCTGGAGATTCGGAGTAAAGGGTCCAGGGCTGCAGGACTCATGCCCAGCTGGGGTGGCTCCCGATCGGCGGGGTCGTGCTTCAGAGCGGTCCCTTGGTCTGGCCGGAGCTCCAGGACCCGAGGCGTCGCGTCTGGAGCTGTGGCCCGGGGCAGAGGCGCTAGGGAGGAGACCGAGGGGCGTGTGTTACCCCCTGCTGGATGGCGAGGGGGGAAGAGGGCGCTGAACGGAGCGGTGATGGACTGGTAACGGTAACCAGGGGTGATATCTGTCCACACACACACGCACAGGGTCAGATAAATAATACACATGATCCCTCTCATCAAGCACTGGTGTATCTAAACAGACTGGTTATATACAGACACACACAACAGACTGGTTATATACAGACACACACAACAGACTGGTTATATATATAGACAACACAACAGAATTCAACAGACTGGTTATATATAGACAACACAACAGACTGGTTATATATATAGACAACACAACAGAATTTAACAGACTGGTTATATATAGACAACACAACAGAATTTAACAGAATAGAATTTAACAGAACAGAACAGAATAGAACATAACAGAACAGAACAGAATATGACAGAACAGAATATGACAGAACAGAATATAACAGAATAGAATATGACAGAATAGAATAGAATAGAATATGACAGAATAGAATAGAATAGAATATAACAGAATATGACAGAATAGAATATAACAGAATATAACAGAATAGAATATAACAGAATATAACAGAATAGAATATAACAGAATAGAATAAGACAGAATAGAATAAGACAGAATAGAATATAACAGAATAGAATATAACAGAACAGAATAGAATATGACAGAATATAACAGAATAGAATATAACAGAATAAGACAGAAAAGAATATAACAGAATATGACAGAATAGAATATGACAGAATAGAATATGACAGAATAGAATATGACAGAATAACAGAATAGAACAGAATATAATATAACATGACAGAATAACAGAACAGAATAACAGAACAGAATAGAACAGAATAGAATATGATAGAATAGAATATGACAGAATATATTAGAATAGAATATGACAGAATATAATAGAATAGAACAGAATATGACAGAATAGAATATGACAGAATAACAGAACAGAATAACAGAATAGAACAGAATAGAATATGACAGAATAGAATATGACAGAATAGAATAGAATATGACAGAATATAATAGAATATGACAGAATAGAATAGAATATGACAGAATATACAGAATAAAACATAACAGAATATAACAGAATAGAATATGACAGAATAGAATATGACAGAATAGAATATAATAGAACAGAACATAACAGAATAGAACAGAATAGAATATAACAGAATATAATAGAATATACAGAATATAGAATAGAACAGAATATGACAGAATAGAATATGACAGAATAACAGAACAGAATAACATAACAGAATAGAAAGAATAGAATATAACATGACAGATAACAGAACAGAATAACAGAATAGAACAGAATAGAATATGACAGAATAGAATATGACAGAATAGAATAGAATATGACAGAATATAATAGAATATACAGAATAGAATAGAATATGACAGAATAGAATAGAATAGAATATGACAGAATAATAGAATAAACAGAATATGACAGAATAGAATAAACAGAATATGACAGAATAGAATATGACAGAATAGTATATGACAGAATAGAATATGACAGAATAGAAGAATATGACAGAATAGCAGAATATGACAGAATAAAGACAGAATAATAGAACAGAATAAACAGAATAGAATATGACAGAATAGAATATGACAGAATAATAGACAGAATATAACAGAATATGACAGAATATAACAGAATAGAATATAACAGAATATAACAGAATAGAATATAACAGAATAGAATATAACAGAACAGAATAGAATATGACAGAATAGAATATAACAGAATAGAATATGACAGAATAGAATAGAACAGAATAGAATATGACAGACAGAATAACAGACAGAATACGAACAGAATAGAATATGACAGAATAGAACAGAATATGACAGAATATAACAGAATATAATATAACAGAATATGACAGAATAGAATATAACAGAATATAACAGAATAGAATATAACAGAATATAACAGAATAGAATATAACAGAATAGAATATAACAGAACAGAATAGAATATGACAGAATAGAATATAACAGAATAGAATATGACAGAATAGAATATGAACAGAAGAATAGAACAGAATAGAATATGACAGAATAGAATATGACAGAATATAACAGAATATAACATGACAGAATCAGAATAGAATATAACAGAATATAACAGAATAGAATATAACAGAATAGAATATAACAGAACAGAATAGAATATGACAGAATAGAATATGACAGAATAGAATATAACAGAATAGAATATGACAGAATAGAATATGACAGAATATAACATGACAGAATATAACATGACAGAATAACAGAACAGAATAACAGAACAGAATAGAATATGACAGAATAGACAGATAGACAGAACATAACAGAATAGAACAGAATAGAATATGACAGAATAGATCAAGACAGAATAATAGAATATGACAGAATGGAATATGACAGAATATGACAGAATAAAATAAGACAGAATAGAATATAACAGAATATAACAGAATAGAATATAACAGAACAGAATAGAATATGACAGAATAGAATATAACAGAATAGAATATGACAGAATATAACAGAATAGAATATAACAGAATATAACAGAATAGAATATGACAGAATAGAATATGACAGAATATAACAGAATAGAATATGACAGAATATGACAGAATAGAATATGACAGAATATAATATAATAGAACAGAATATGACAGAATAGAATATAACAGAATAGAATATGACAGAATATAACAGAATAGAATATGACAGAATAGAATATGACAGAATATAACAGAATAGAATATGACAGAATAGAATATGACAGAATATAACAGAATAGAATATAACAGAATAGAAAATAACAGAACAGAATAGAATATAACAGAATAGAATATAACAGAACAGAATAGAATATGACAGAATAGAATAGAACAGAATAGAATATAACATGACAGAATAACAGAACAGAATAACAGAACAGAATATGACAGAATAGAACAGAATATGACAGAATATAACAGAATATGACAGAATAGGTCATGACGGAATAGAATATGACAGAATAGAATATGACAGAATATAATAGAATATGACAGAATGGAATATGACAGAATAGAATAAGACA
This sequence comes from Salmo salar, assembly GCF_965601325.2. Lineage (NCBI taxonomy): Eukaryota > Metazoa > Chordata > Actinopteri > Salmoniformes > Salmonidae > Salmo > Salmo salar. Next base: position 105,221,666 of record NC_138293.1, read on the forward strand.
GAATAGAATATAACAGAATATAACAGAATAGAATATAACAGAACAGAATAGAATATGACAGAATAGAATATAACAGAATAGAATATGACAGAATATGACAGAATAGAATATGACAGAATAGAATATGACAGAATAGAATATGACAGAATATAACAGAATAGAATATGACAGAATAGAATATGACAGAATATAACAGAATAGAATATGACACAATATGACAGAATAGAATATGACAGAATAGAATATGACAGAATATAATATAATAGAACAGAATATGACAGAATAGAATATAACAGAATAGAATATAAGAGAATATAACAGAATAGAATATGACAGAATAGAATAGAATAGAACAGAATATAATATAATAGAACAGAATATGACAGAATATGACAGAATGGAATATGACAGAATATGACAGAATAGAATAAGACAGAACAGAATATAACAGAATATAACAGAACAGAATAGAATATGACAGAATAGAATATGACAGAATATAACAGAATAGAATATGACAGAATAGAATATGACAGAATATAACAGAATAGAATATGACAGAATAGAATATGACAGAATAGAATATGACAGAATATAATATAATAGAACAGAATATGAACAGAATAGAACATAATAGAACAGAATATAACAGAATAGAATATAACAGAATAGAATAGAATAGAACAGAATATAATAGAATATAACAGAATAGAATATGAACAGAATAGACAGAATAGAATAAACAGAATAGAATATAACAGAATAGAACAGAACAGAATATAGACAGATAATAGAACAGAACAGAATAGAATATAAACAGAATAGAACTATAACAGAATAGAATATCAATATAACAGACAGAATAGAACAGAACATAACAGAAATAGAACAGAATAGAACTAGAACAGAATAGAACAGAATAGAACAGAACATAACAGAATAGAATATAACAGAATAGAATATAACAGAATAGAATATAACAGAATAGAATATAACAGAATAGAATATAACAGAATAGAATATAACAGAATATAATATAACAGAACAGGAAATAACAGATCATAAACTGGGTGGAATTCCTATTGGCTGACAGCCGTGGTATATCAGGTATGACAAAACATTTGTATTTTTACTGCTCTAATTAGCATTTTAACAGGATGCTCACCTGTGTAGAGTCGGTGAAAGGGGGCGGGGGTCTGTTTCTCCCCCCTCTCTCTCCCCCCCTCCTCCTCCTCCCCTCCTCTCCCTCCTGCTTGGGTCTCAGAGGGGAGGAGGGTCTCAGGGGGGAGGCAGAGTGTGGAGCGGGGGGGCGAGGGAGTGGAGAGGAGGGGTGAGACCTCTCTCTCTGGACCTCCTGGTGTTGGAGACTGAGCCTGGGGGAGGACAGGGGGGTGAGGGAGGAGGTGGAGGGGGGAGGCGAACGGAGGGGAGTTTTATGGCAGTGGAGGGAAGGGGAGGGAGTGGGGCGTGGCGAGGGGCGGGGTTTGGGCTCGGAACTCCTCTTATTGGTCTTCTCTTCTAGCTCCGCCCTCTGTTCACTGGCCTTCAGACGCTCCTACAACAGAGAGAGAGAGAGCGGGGTGAGGGTGGGAGAGAGAGCGGGGTGAGGGTGGGAGAGAGAGCGGGGTGAGGGTGGGAGAGAGAGCGGGGTGAGGGTGGGAGAGAGAGCGGGGTGAGAGAGCGGGGTGAGGGCAGGAGAGAGAGCAGGGTGAGGGCGGGGCGGGAGAGAGAGTGTGAGAGAGCGTGTGTGTAACCTTGTGTTTACTTGCAGTGTGTGCGTTAGGGGTGTGTGTCTGTGTGTCCTCACCAGCAGTTAGGTGTGTACCAGGCCGTGTACCAGGTGTGGGTGTGTACTAGGTGTGTACCAGGTGTGGGTGTGTACTAGGCGTGTCCTAAGTGTGTACCAGGTGTGGGTGTGTACTAGGCGTGTCCTAAGTGTGTACTAGGTGTGGGTGTGTACCAGGTGTGTACTAGGTGTGGGTGTGTACCAGGTGTGTACTAGGTGTGGGTGTGTACCAGGTGTGTACTAGGTGTGGGTGTGTACCAGGTGTGTACTAGGTGTGGGTGTGTACCAGGTGTGTACCAGGTGTGGGTGTGTACCAGGTGTGTACCAGGTGTGTCCTCACCATCAGCTGAGCGTTCCTCTGTAGCTCCAGGACCTGAGCAGCGTGTTGTTGAATCATCATCAGCTCGTGTTGCCTCAGCATCTGTTGCTGTGACAACATCTGCAGCTGAGCCGCATGTTGCAGGGAACTTCCCGCTCCGTACACCGCCGGCCACAGGGGGGCGCCACCCCCATCCAACACATCTCCTCCTACGGGACGGACAGACGACACACAATTATAGGGTGATGCACGGCAAAGCAGTGTTCCACACAGCCCCCAAGTCATCCTCACATCGTACCGTAGCGTGGGACGTGTTCTGTGGATATAACCATCAGCTGTCCTGACTGGGGGTCTCTAGCCAGCTGGTAGGGAGGGAGGGCCTGGTGCAGCGGAGAGGGGCCTAAACCTGGGGAAGGACAGAGACAGACAGACAGACAGACAGACAGACGACGGAGACAGACAGACAGACAGACAGACAGGAGAGCAGACAGACGGAGACAGACAGGAGGCAGACAGACAGAGACAGACAGGAGACAGACAGACAGAGACAGACAGAGACAGACAGACAGACAGGAGACAGACAGACAGACAGGAGACAGACAGACAGACAGAGGAGACAGACAGGAGACAGACAGACGGAGACAGACAGACAGGAGACAGACAGACAGACAGACAGACAGACAGACAGACGAGACAGACAGACAGACGAGACAGACAGGAGACAGACAGACAGGAGACAGACAGACAGACAGACAGACAGGAGACAGACAGACAGACAGAGAGACAGACAGACAGGAGACAGACAGACAGGAGACAGACAGACAGGAGACAGACAGACAGACGGAGACAGACAGACAGACGGAGACAGACAGGAGACAGACAGACGGAGACAGACAGACAGACAGACAGGAGACAGACAGACAGAGACAGACAGGAGACAGACAGACAGACAGGAGACAGACAGACAGACGGAGACAGACAGACAGACGGAGACAGACAGACAGACGGAGACAGACAGACAGACGGAGACAGACAGACGAGACAGACAGACAGGAGACAGACAGACAGGAGACAGACAGACAGGAGACAGACAGACAGACAGAGACACAGACAGACAGAGACACAGACAGACAGAGACACAGACAGACACAGACAGACACAGACAGACACAGACAGACACAGACAGACAGACAGAGACAGACAGACAGAGACAGAGAGAGATTGTTAATCCATTATAGCAAATCCACAGGTCATCGAAGACTCTTCATAGGGTCAGGATACCGGGGGGACCGCTAGCCGGGATACCGGGGGAACCGCTAGCCGGGATACCGGGGGAACCGCTAGCCGGGGGACCGCTAGCCGGGTCGGGATACCGGGGGAACCGCTAGCCGGGGGGACCGCTAGCCGGGTCGGGATACCGGGGGGACCGCTAGCCGGGGTCGGGACACCGCGGGGACCGCTAGCCGGGTCGGGATACCGGGGGGACCGCTAGCCGGGGTCGGGACACCGCGGGGACCGCTAGCCGGGTCGGGACACCGGGGGGACCGCTAGCCGGGATACCGGGGGGGACCGCTAGCCGGGTCGGGATACCGGGGGACCGCTAGCCGGGTCGGGATACCGGGGGACCGCTAGCCGGGACGACCCCAGCTCACCTGCACTCTGGCCAACAGCTCACCTGCTCATAGTGTGTGTGTGTGTGTGTGTGTGTGTGTGTGTGTGGTATAGTGTGTGTGTGTGAGTGTGTGTGTAGTGGGTATAGTGTGTGTGTGTAGGTGTGTGTAGTGGGTATAGTGTGTGTGTAGGTGTGTGTAGTGGGTATAGTGTGTGTGTGTGTGCGTAGTGGGTATAGTGTGTGTGTGTGTGCGTAGTGGGTATAGTGTGTGTGTGTGTGCGTAGTGGGTATAGTGTGTGTGTGTGTGTGCGCGTAGTGGGTATAGTGTGTGTGTGTGTGTGCGCGTAGTGGGTATAGTGTGTGTGTGTGTGCGCGCGTAGTGGGTATAGTGTGTGTGTGTGTGTGCGCGTAGTGGGTATAGTGTGTGTGCGTGCGCGTAGTGGGTATAGTGTGTGTGTGTGCGCGTGTGGGTATGTGTGTGTGTGTGTGTGCGCGTAGTGGGTATAGTGTGTGTGTGTGCGCGTAGTGGGTATAGTGTGTGTGTGTGTGTGTGTGTGGTGTGATAGTGTGTGTGTGTGTGTGTGGGTATAGTGTGTGTGTGTGCGCGTAGTGTAGTGTGTGTGTGTGTGTGTGTGTGTGATAGTGTGTGTGTGTGTGTGTGTGTGTGTGTGTGTGTGTGTGTGTGTGTGTGCGTAGTGGGTATAGTGTGTGTGTGTGTGTGTGTGTGTGCGTAGTGGGTATAGTGTGTGTGTGTGTGTGTGTGTGTGCGTAGTGGGTATAGTGTGTGTGTGTGTGTGTGTAGTGGGTATAGTGTGTGTGTGTGTGTGTGTGTAGTGGGTATAGTGTGTGTGTGTGTGTGTGTGTGTAGTGGGTATAGTGTGTGTGTGTGTGTGTGTGTGTGTAGTGGGTATAGTGTGTGTGTGTGTGTGTAGTGGGTATAGTGTGTGTGTGTGTGTGTGTGTGTAGTGGGTATAGTGTGTGTGTGTGTGTGTGTGTGTAGTGGGTATAGTGTGGTGTGTGTGTGTGTGTGTAGTGTGTGGTGTGTGTGTGTGTGTGTGTGTGTGTGTGTGTACCGTAGGGGGATCCCGACAGCCAGATGGGCGGGGCTCCTTGGCGAGGCATCCAGGGGTGAGAGGTCAGAGGGGAGGAGTCGTGGGGCCAGCGGGCGGAGCCTCCAGTCACCATGAGGTTAGAGGTCATCAGGTTCGAGGTCATCAGGTTGGAGGTCAGGGCGCTGGACGCCAGGGGGGGGTGCATCTGGGTGAACTCTGCCAACTCCTTACTCTCTCTGATCAGACACACACACACACACACACACACACACACACACACACACACACACACACACACAAATATAAAAACGTCTAATTCAGGGAATCAATCCAACCAGGGACTCGACCCCTAACCCCACCAGGGACTCGACCCCTAACCCCACCAGGGACTCGACCCCTAACCCCACCAGGGACTCGACCCCTATCCCCACCAGGGACTCGACCCCACCAGGATCGACCCCACCAGGGAATCGACCCCAACCCCACCAGGGACTCGACCCCTAACCCCACCAGGGAATCGACCCCTAACCCCACCAGGGAATCGACCCCGAACCCCACCAGGGACTCGACCCCTAACCCCACCAGGGACTCGACCCCTAACCCCACCAGGGACTCGACCCCTAACCCCACCAGGGACTCGACCCCTAACCCCACCAGGGACTCGACCCCTAACCCCACCAGGGACTCGACCCCACCAGGGACTCGACCCCTAACCCCACCAGGGACTCGACCCCTAACCCCACCAGGGACTCGACCCCTAACCCCACCAGGGACTCGACCCCTAACCCCACCAGGGACTCGACCCCTAACCCCACCAGGGACTCGACCCCTAACCCCACCAGGGACTCGACCCCTAACCCCACCAGGGACTCGACCCCTAACCCCACCAGGGAATCGACCCCTAACCCCACCAGGGACTCGACCCCTAACCCCACCAGGGAATCGACCCCTAACCCCACCAGGGACTCGACCCCTAACCCCACCAGGGAATCGACCCCTAACCCCACCAGGGACTCGACCCCTAACCCCACCAGGGACTCGACCCCTAACCCCACCAGGGAATCGACCCCTAACCCCACCAGGGACTCGACCCCTAACCCCACCAGGGACTCGACCCCTAACCCCACCAGGGACTCGACCCCTAACCCCACCAGGGACTCGACCCCTAACCCTGATATGAATAATATCTACAGTTTCCTAACAGGTGATATGAATAATATCTACAGTTTCCTAACAGGTGATATGAATAATATCTACACTTTCCTAACAGGTGATATGAATAATCTCTACAGTTTCCTCACAGGTGATATGAATAATATCTACAGTTTCCTAACAGGTGATATGAATAATCTCTACAGTTTCCTAACAGGTGATATGAATAATCTCTACAGTTTCCTAACAGGTGATATGAATAATCTCTACAGTTTCCTAACAGGTGATATGAATAATCTCTACAGTTTCCTAACAGGTGATATGAATAATCTCTACAGTTTCCTAACAGGTGATATGAATAATCTCTACAGTTTCCTAACAGGTGATATGAATAATCTCTACAGTTTCCTAACAGGTGATATGAATAATCTCTACAGTTTCCTAACAGGTGATATGAATAATATCTACAGTTTCCTAACAGGTGATATGAATAATATCTACAGTTTCCTAACAGGTGATATGAATAATATCTACAGTTTCCTAACAGGTGATATGAATAATATCTACAGTTTCCTAACAGGTGATATGAATAATCTCTACAGTTTCCTAACAGGTGATATGAATAATATCTACAGTTTCCTAACAGGTGATATGAATAATCTCTACAGTTTCCTCACAGGTGATATGAATAATCTCTACAGTTTCCTAACAGGTGATATGAATAATATCTCGTTTCCTAACAGGTGATATGAATAATCTCTACAGTTTCCTGAATACGGCAGCCTTTCACAGGTGAGTCGTTGGTCACGCCCCTAACCTGAGCAACTTCTCCTGCTCGCGCTCCAGGCACCCCAGTCTGTCGCCACGGTGACGGGCTCGCTCGTCCCCCCGCTCCTCGTCTGTTTGGAACGACAGAATAGAACACAGTGACCCATAATGCACTGCTTCGATAACAGTAGATTTGGTGATATCTGGTCTATTAAAATATACTGAACTAAAATATCAAATGCAACATTTTTTTTCAAATATTTTTACCGACTTACAGTTCATACGGAAATCAGTAAATTTAAATAAATAAAATTAGGCCCTAATCTATGGATTTCACATGACTGGGAATACAGATATGCATCTGTTGGTCACAGATACAGTGAGGGAAAAAAGTATTTGTACGTTTGCCCACTGACAAAGAAATGATCAGTCTATAATTTTAATGGTAGGTTTATTTGAACAGTGAGAGACAGAATAACAACAAAAAAATCCAGAAAAACGCATGTCAAAAATGTTATAAATTGAAATAACGTTGGCCTTGAAATAGCTTCACTAATGACGGTGATATCCTTCAACTTCTACTGGGTTTCCAAATACCCCCCCCCCATATAGCCCCCCCTAATAGCCCCCCCTATATACCCCCCCCCTATATAGCCCCCCCTATATAGCCCCCCCTATATATCCGCCCCCCCCGTTTGCAACGCCAGGGTTGTGGGTTCGATTCCCACAGGGGGCCAGCCCAAACAAAACTTTTTTTTTTTTAAATGCATGAAATGAAATGTCTGCATTCACTACTGTAAATCGCTCTGGATAAGAGCGTCTGCTAAATTACTAAAATGTAAAATGTTTCCCCCCAATATGCCCCCCTATATAGCCCCCCCTATATAGCCCCCCTATATATCCCCCCCTATATAGCCCCCCCTATATAGCCCCCCCATGAGAGGCATAATGAGTCATGTCAAACTGTGTTGAATTGTAGGAAGTGTCTTAAAATGTCAAAACATATGAAAACTGTTTGTCCCCCCCCCCCCCCCCCCATATCTAAACCCCAGTTACCCCCTTTGGTATAAAAGGTGTAAATAAACAGCCAGTCTCACCTTTAACCCCTGCGTGCAGCACTAGAGGTCTCTGCGAGTCTGTATTGCTACTGTCCCTCTGTCTGGCCACGGCCACAGCGATCCCTACAGGAGGGTGACGGACCTCTCCCCCACCCTCGCCTGGCCCCGCCCCCTCGCCGTCGGGACGTTCCACCTCTCTCTTCATCAGCCTCCCCCCCGCTCCTCCTCCTCCTCCTTCCAGTCTCATGAACGCCAGGCCTCCGAACGAGGCTTGGTTGTCCGTGTTCTGCCTAGAGGACACCCGGCGTTCAGGTGGGAAAGTCCCGCTGTATTTGATTAGACTCTGCATGGCTGACACTTCTCCTCCTTCTGTTCCCTCATCAGTCCCTCCTCCCCCGCTGCCTCTCCTCCTTCCCACCACTGGGGGGTACAGGGCTGAGGTGTCCATGTAACGCCTCTGTCCCTCCTCTCCTCCTCTCTGGGGTTGGGGCGAAGGGTGGGGGGAATTTGTGTGTCTGTTTTGGGGTGCGTGGGGGTTGGATGGGGGTCTGTTGAGTTCCGGCTGGTTGTGGTGTGAGGGTTGAGTGTGTGTGCGTGTCTGCTGTGCGGAGTGTGTGTGTGTGTGTTGAGAGTGTGCGTGTCCGTGCTGGGAGGCCAGCGCTGCCATATGACTGGTGGCGTAGTTAGCCAATGGGCTGATGGGGTTCCATTTAAGCCCTTCCCCCACTCGCTCCAGGCCCAATCGGACGGCATGTTTTGGCGTGTCCCTGGGGTCCGGGCTGAACCCTGATTGGCTGACGTAACCGTCTCGTTTCAGAGCCGAACCGTTGGAGCAGATCACAGAGCCCTCCTCCCGCTCTCTCTGATTGGACAAATCACCAGGAAGAGAAGGGCGACGGTCCAATAGAGTCTTTTCAGGAAACCTGGAGATCTCCCTCTCTCTTTCTCTCTCCCTCTCTCTTTCTTGTTCTCTCTCTCTTTCTCGTTCTCTCTCCCTCTCTCTCTGTTTGTCATGTTTGTCCCTGGCCTGCGAGGCGATCTGGATTGGGCCGACCCGCTCATCATAGACCTCCACGGAAGGCACGTAAGTGGGCGCGCTCACACGCTGTTCCCTGATAGGCTCCCGGTGTGCAGTGTAGGTGGGGCCAGGGAGGAGTCCACCGCTGTAGGTAGATTCAGTCTTTCTCAGCCTGTCTGTGTGTGTGTGGGGGTTAGGGTTAGGGTTGGGGTTAGGGGAGCGAATAGGTGCGTCATCAGTCTCTGGGTAACGTCCAGAAGAGGAGGAGCCCTGGAGGGGACGAGGAGCAGACGGGCGGTGGAGGAAAGCCTCTCTTTCTCGTTCTCTGTGGCGTTCTCTCTCTCCACTCCTCCCATCCTGCTGTGTCAGATCTACCACACTGTACGAACGAGGTTCCTCTCTCGACCGCTCCCTCTCTCCTCTGTCTCTCTCCTCGCGGTAGAGTCTGTCTCTGCCCCGCTCCTGAGGCTCCTCTCTGTCCTCGCGGTAGAGTCTGTCTCGGTCTCTGCCCCCTTCCTGGGGCTCCTCTCTCTCTCTCTCCTCGCGGTAGAGTCTGTCTCGGTCTCTGACCCCCTCCTGAGGCTCCTCTCTCTCCCTCTCCTCGCGGTAGAGTCTGTCTCGGTCTCTGACCCCCTCCTGGGGCTCCTCTCTCTCCCTCTCCTCGCGGTAGAGTCTGTCTCGGTCTCTGACCCCCTCCTGGGGCTCCTCTCTCTCCCTCTCCTCGCGGAAGAGTGTGTCCCGGTCCCTGACCCCCTTCCGGGAGGTACTCAGGGGGGGGATGGGGCTGGGGGGGACAGAGGAGGGTTGAAGAGGCGGCTGGGGTAACGACACCGGCAGGAAGAACCTCTCTGGAACACAAACACCACAAAAACACCAAATCCATCAGACCACATCCTCCAACAACACCACCACCACACCCATCAGACCACATCCTCCAACAACACCACCACCACACCCATCAGGACACACCACCACATCCATCAGACCACATCCTCCAACAACACCACCACCACACCCATCAGGACACACCACCACATCCATCAGACCACATCCTCCAACAACACCACCACCACCACACCCATCAGGACACACCACCACATCCATCAGACCACATCCTCCAACAACACCACCACCACACCCATCAGACCACATCCTCCAACAACACCACCACCACACCCATCAGGACACACCACCACATCCATCAGACCACATCCTCCAACAACACCACCACCACACCCATCAGGACACACCACCACATCCATCAGACCACATCCTCCAACAACACCACCACCACCACACCCATCAGGACACACCACCACATCCATCAGACCACATCCTCCAACAACACCACCACCACACCCATCAGACCACATCCTCCAACAACACCACCACCACACCCATCAGGACACACCACCACATCCATCAGACCACATCCTCCAACACCACCACCACCACATCCATCAGGACACACCACCACATCCATCAGACCACATCCTCCAACAACACCACCACCACACCCATCAGGACACACCACCACATCCATCAGACCACATCCTCCAACAACACCACCACCACCACATCCATCAGGACACACCACCACATCCATCAGACCACATCCTCCAACAACACCACCACCACACCCATCAGGACACACCACCACATCCATCAGACCACATCCTCCAACAACACCACCACCACATCCATCAGACCACATCCTCCAACAACACCACCACCACCACACCCATCAGGACACACCACCACATCCATCAGACCACATCCTCCAACAACACCACCACCACCACACCCATCAGGACACACCACCACATCCATCAGACCACATCCTCCAACAACACCACCACCACACCCATCAGACCACATCCTCCAACAACACCACCACCAGACCCATCAGGACACACCACCACATCCATCAGACCACATCCTCCAACAACACCACCACCACATCCATCAGACCACATCCTCCAACAACACCACCACCACCACACCCATCAGGACACACCACCACATCCATCAGACCACATCCTCCAACAACACCACCACCACCACACCCATCAGGACACACCACCACATCCATCAGACCACATCCTCCAACAACACCACCACCACATCCATCAGACCACATCCTCCAACAACACCACCACCACACCCATCAGGACACACCACCACATCCATCAGACCACATCCTCCAACAACACCACCACCACCACATCCATCAGGACACACCACCACATCCATCAGACCACATCCTCCAACAACACCACCACCACACCCATCAGGACACACCACCACATCCATCAGACCACATCCTCCAACAACACCACCACCACACCCATCAGGACACACCACCACATCCATCAGACCACATCCTCCAACAACACCACCACCACCACACCCATCAGGACACACCACCACATCCATCAGACCACATCCTCCAACACCACCACCACCACACCCATCAGGACACACCACCACATCCATCAGACCACATCCTCCAACACCACCACCACCACACCCATCAGGACACACCACCACATCCATCAGACCACATCCTCCAACAACACCACCACCACACCCATCAGGACACACCACCACATCCATCAGACCACATCCTCCAACAACACCACCACCACACCCATCAGGACACACCACCACATCCATCAGACCACATCCTCCAACAACACCACCACCACCACACCCATCAGGACACACCACCACATCCATCAGACCACATCCTCCAACACACCACCACCACCACACCCATCAGGACACACCACCACATCCATCAGACCACATCCTCCAACAACACCACCACCACACCCATCAGGACACACCACCACATCCATCAGACCACATCCTCCAACAACACCACCACCACACCCATCAGGACACACCACCACATCCATCAGACCACATCCTCCAACAACACCACCACCACCACACCCATCAGGACACACCACCACATCCATCAATTTGCTGAGTAGAGTGTTTAAGGTCAATTTCACTGGGCATCCCCCAAAGCCAACACCTCCTTTGGCCTCCTTTTCTTCCAGCTCTCTGCTGCCAATGACTGGAACGAATTGCAAAAATCTCTGGAGACTCATATCTTTAACTTTAAGCATCAGCTGTCAGAGCAGCTTACCGATCACTGTACCTGTTAGAGGGCGACCGATTAATCGGAATGGCCGATTAATTAGGGCCGATTTCAAGTTTTCATAACAATCGGTAATCGGTATTTTTGGCCACCGATTTGCCGATTTTTTTACATTTATTTTTTACACCTTTATTTAACTGGTCAAGTCAGATTAAGAACACATTCTTATTTTCAATGACGGCCTAGGAACGGGGGTTAACTGCCTTGTTCTGGGGGGATTCGTTTTTGCAACCTTCTGGTTACTAGTCCAACGCTCTAACCACCTGCTTTACATTGCACTCCACGAGGAGCCTGCATGGCTGTTACGCGAGGGCAGCAAGAAGCCAAGGTAAGTTGCTAGCTAGCATTAAACTTATTTTATAAAAAACTATCAATCTTAACATAATCACTAGTTAACTACACATGGTTGATGATATTACTAGTTTATCTAACGTGTCCTGCGTTGCATATAATCGATGCAGTGCCTGTTAATTTATCATTGAATCACAGCCTACTACGACAAACGGGTGATGATTTAACAAGCGCATTTGCGAAAAAAGCACTGCCGTTGCACCAATGTACCATAAACATCAATGCCTTTCTTAAAATCAATACACAAGTATATATTTTTAAACCTGCATATTTAGTTAATATTGCCTGCTAACATGAAATTGTGTCACTGCTCTTGCGTTCATTGCCTGGCTCGTTCCGAACTAATTTGCCAGAATTTTACATAATTATGACATACCATTGAAGGTTGTGCAATGTAACAGGAATATTTAGACTTATGGATGCCAACCATTAGATAAAATACGGAACAGTATTTCACTGAAAGAAAAAAACGTTTTGTTTTTCGAGATGATAGCTTCCGGATTCGACCATTTTAAATGGCCAAAGGCTCGTATTTCTGTGTGTTTATTATACACTGCTCAAAAAAATAAAGGGAACACTTAAACAACACAATGTAACTCCAAGTCAATCACACTTCTGTGAAATCAAACTGTCCACTTAGGAAGCAACACTGATTGACAATACATTTCACATGCTGTTGTGCAAATGGAATAGACAACAGATGGAAATTATAGGCAATAAGCAAGACACCCCCAATAAAGGAGTGGTTCTGCAGGTGGGGACCACAGACCACTTCTTAGTTCCTATGCTTCCTGGCTGATGTTTTGGTCACTTTTGAATGCTGGTGGTGCTTTCACTCTAGTGGTAGCATGAGACAGAGTCTACAACCCACACAAGTGGCTCAGGTAGTGCAGCTCATCCAGGATGGCACATCAATGCGAGCTGTGGCAAGAAGGTTTGCTGTGTCTGTCAGCGTAGTGTCTAGAGCATGGAGGCGCTACCAGGAGACAGGCCAGTACATCAGGAGACGTGGAGGAAGCCGTAGGAGGGCAACAACCCAGCAGCAGGACCGCTACCTCCGCCTTTGTGCAAGGAGGAGCAGGAGGAGCACTGCCAGAGCCCTGCAAAATGACCTCCAGCAGGCCACAAATGTGCATGTGTCTGCTCAAACGGTCAGAAACAGACTCCATGAGGGTGGTATGAGGGCCCGACGTCCACAGGTGGGGGTTGTGCTTACAGCCCAACACCGTGCAGGACGTTTGGCATTTGCCAGAGAACACCAAGATTGGCAAATTCGCCACTGGCGCCCTGTGCTCTTCACAGATGAAAGCAGGTTCACACTGAGCACATGTGACAGACATGACAGAGTCTGGAGACGCCGTGGAGAACGTTCTGCTGCCTGCAACATCCTCCAGCATGACCGGTTTAGCGGTGGGTCAGTCATGGTGTGGGGTGGCATTTCTTTGGGGGGCCGCACAGCCCTCCATGTGCTCGCCAGAGGTAGCCTGACTGCCATTAGGTACCGAGATGAGATCCTCAGACCCCTTGTGAGACCATATGCTGGTGCAGTTGGCCCTGGGTTCCTCCTAATGCAAGACAATGCTAGACCTCATGTGGCTGGAGTGTGTCAGCAGTTCCTGCAAGAGGAAGGCATTGATGCTATGGACTGGCCCGCCCGTTCCTCAGACCTGAATCCAATTGAGCACATCTGGGACATCATGTCTCGCTCCATCCACCAACGCCACGTTGCACCACAGACTGTCCAGGAGTTGGCGGATGCTTTAGTCCAGGTCTGGGAGGAGATCCCTCAGGAGACCATCCACCACCTCATCAGGAGCATGCCCAGGCGTTGTAGGGAGGTCATACAGGCACGTGGAGGCAACACACACTGCTGAGCCTCATTTTGACTTGTTTTAAGGACATTACATCAAAGTTGGATCAGCCTGTAGTGTGGTTTTCCACTTTAATTTTGAGTGTGACTCCAAATCCAGACCTCCATGGGTTGATAAATTGGATTTCCATTGATTATTTTTGTGTGATTTAGTTGTCAGCACATTCAACTATGTAAAGAAAAAAGTATTTAATAAGATTATTTCTTTCATTCAGATCTAGGATGTGTTGTTTAAGTGTTCCCTTTATTTTTTGAGCAGTATATTATAATTAAGTCTATGATTTGATAGAGCAGTCTGACTGAGCGATGGTAGGCACCAGCAGGCTCGTAAGCATTCATTCAAACAGCACTTTTGCTTCAAGCATTGCGCTGTTCATGACTTCAAGCCTGTCAACCCCCGAGATTAGGCTGGTGTAACCGATGTGAAATGGCTAGCTAGTTAGCTGGGTGCGCGCTAATAGCGTTTCAAACGTCACTCGCTCTGAGACTTGGAGTAGTTGTTCCCCTTGCTCTACATGGGTAACGCTGCTTCGAGGATGGCTGTTGTCGATGTGTTCCTGGTTCGAGCCCAGGTAGGGGCGAGGAGAGGGACGGAAGCTATACTGTTACACTGGCAATACTAAAGTGCCTATAAGAACATCCAATAGTCAAAGGTATATGAAATACAAATCGTATAGAGAGAAATAGTCCTGTAATTCCTATAATAACTACAACCTAAAACTTCTTACCTGGGAATATTGAAGACTCATGTTAAAAGGAACCACCAGTTTTCATATGTTCTCATGTTCTGAGCAAGGAACTTAAACGTTAGCTTTCTTACATGGCACATATTGCACTTTTACTTTCTTCTCCAACACTTTGTTTTGCATTATTTAAACCAAATTGAACATGTTTCATTATTTATTTGAGGCTAAATTGATTTTATTGATGTATTATATTAAGTTAAAATAAGTGTTCATTCAGTATTGTTGTAATTGTCATTATTACAAATAAATGTAAATGTTTTTATTTATTTTTTAAGTAAAAAATAAATAAAAAAATAAATAAAAAACGGACGATTAATCGGCATCGGATTTTTTTGAAAAAAAGTTATGTAAATCAACGACCAATAATGCCTTTTTATTGGGGCTAAGATAGTCTATTACAAATCAATACTTTGATATGAAGGCAGTATGGTCTGAAGAGAGCCGTATTTCAATCTGAAGGCAGTATGGTCTGAAGAGACTGAAATGAGGCCGTATTTCAATCTGAAGGCAGTACGGTTTGAAGAGACTGAAATGAGACCGTATTTCAATCTGAAGGCAGTACGGTTTGAAGAGACTGAAATGAGACCGTATTTCAATTCTGAAGGCAGTACGGTTTGAAGAGACTGAAATGAGACCGTATTTCATTCTGAAGGCAGTATGGTTTCAAGAGACCGTATTTCAATCTGAAGGCAGTACGGTTTGAAGAGACCATATTTCAATCTGAAGGCAGTATGGTTTGAAGCAGTACGGTTTGAACGAGACCATATTTCAATCTGAAGGCAGTACGGTTTGAAGAGACCGTATTTCAATCTGAAGGCAGTATGGTTTGAAGAGACTGAAATGAGGCCATATTTCAATCTGAAGGCAGTATGGTTTCAAGAGACCCGTATTTCAATCTGAAGGCAGTATGGTTCGAAGAGACTGAATATTTTGG
>NC_138293.1:105242500-105310000 GCF_965601325.2 Salmo salar
TGGGTACATTGACTTCAATACAAAACCTAGGAGTCTCATGGTTCTCACCCTCCTTCCATAGACTTACACAGTAATTATGACAACTTCCGGACGACGTTCCTCCAACCCATCAGAGCTCTTGCAGCATGAACTGACGCGTTGTCCACCCAATCAAAGGATCAGAGAATACATCTAGTACTGAATGCAATAAGCTACAGCTAGCTAGCAATGCAGCGCATAAAATATGGTGAGGAGTTGACTCAGAGAGAGAGAGAGAGAGAGAGAGAGAGAGAGAGAGAAAGAGAGAGAGAGAATAGTTGAATAGTTTTGAACAAATTCATTCATTCAAATTGAGAATCTGCAGAGAGCTATATTCCGTTGTATTATTTTACTAACTCGTTAGTTCTAGGAGCTATGTTAACTATGATGTTAGCTAATAGGGTGACATTGATAATAATGTTGGCTGCATGCAGCGGTTAGCGGTTATGGTATGAAGATTTGAAACTCTCGCTTGCAACTGTTTAGACTAATGATCACCACCCCCCTAGAACAGCTAGATGGAGGAGAGAGTCTGGACTAATGATAACACCCCTAGAACAGCTAGATGGAGGAGAGAGTCTGGACTAATGATAACACCCCTAGAACAGCTAGATGGAGGAGAGAGTCTGGACTAATGATAACACCCCTAGAACAGCTAGATGGAGGAGAGAGTCTGGACTAATGATAACACCCCTAGAACAGCTAGATGGAGGAGAGAGTCTGGACTAATGATAACACCCCTAGAACAGCTAGATGGAGGAGAGAGTCTGGACTAATGATAACACCCCCTAGAACAGCTAGATGGAGGAGAGAGTCTGGACTAATGATAACACCCCCCTAGAACAGCTAGATGGAGGAGAGAGTCTGGACTAATGATAACACCCCTAGAACAGCTAGATGGAGGAGAGAGTCTGGACTAATGATAACACCCCTAGAACAGCTAGATGGAGGAGAGAGTCTGGACTAATGATAACACCCCTAGAACAGCTAGATGGAGGAGAGAGTCTGGACTAATGATAACACCCCCCTAGAACAGCTAGATGGAGGAGAGAGTCTGGACTAATGATAACACCCCTAGAACAGCTAGATGGAGGAGAGAGTCTGGACTAATGATAACACCCCCTAGAACAGCTAGATGGAGGAGAGAGTCTGGACTAATGATAACACCCCTAGAACAGCTAGATGGAGGAGAGAGTCTGGACTAATGATAACACCCCCTAGAACAGCTAGATGGAGGAGAGAGTCTGGACTAATGATAACACCCCTAGAACAGCTAGATGGAGGAGAGAGTCTGGACTAATGATAACACCCCCCTAGAACAGCTAGATGGAGGAGAGAGTCTGGACTAATGATAACACCCCTAGAACAGCTAGATGGAGGAGAGAGTCTGGACTAATGATAACACCCCCCTAGAACAGCTAGATGGAGGAGAGAGTCTGGACTAATGATAACACCCCCCTAGAACAGCTAGATGGAGGAGAGAGTCTGGACTAATGATAACACCCCCCTAGAACAGCTAGATGGAGGAGAGAGTCTGGACTAATGATAACACCCCTAGAACAGCTAGATGGAGGAGAGAGTCTGGACTAATGATAACACCCCTAGAACAGCTAGATGGAGGAGAGAGTCTGGACTAATGATAACACCCCTAGAACAGCTAGATGGAGGAGAGAGTCTGGACTAATGATAACACCCCTAGAACAGCTAGATGGAGGAGAGAGTCTGGACTAATGATAACACCCCTAGAACAGCTAGATGGAGGAGAGAGTCTGGACTAATGATAACACCCCCTAGAACAGCTAGATGGAGGAGAGAGTCTGGACTAATGATAACACCCCTAGAACAGCTAGATGGAGGAGAGAGTCTGGACTAATGATAACACCCCTAGAACAGCTAGATGGAGGAGAGAGTCTGGACTAATGATAACACCCCTAGAACAGCTAGATGGAGGAGAGAGTCTGGACTAATGATAACACCCCTAGAACAGCTAGATGGAGGAGAGAGTCTGGACTAATGATAACACCCCTAGAACAGCTAGATGGAGGAGAGAGTCTGGACTAATGATAACACCCCTAGAACAGCTAGATGGAGGAGAGAGTCTGGACTAATGATAACACCCCTAGAACAGCTAGATGGAGGAGAGAGTCTGGACTAATGATAACACCCCTAGAACAGCTAGATGGAGGAGAGAGTCTGGACTAATGATAACACCCCTAGAACAGCTAGATGGAGGAGAGAGTCTGGACTAATGATAACACCCCCTAGAACAGCTAGATGGAGGAGAGAGTCTGGACTAATGATAACACCCCCTAGAACAGCTAGATGGAGGAGAGAGTCTGGACTAATGATAACACCCCCTAGAACAGCTAGATGGAGGAGAGAGTCTGGACTAATGATAACACCCCCCTAGAACAGCTAGATGGAGGAGAGAGTCTGGACTAATGATAACACCCCCCTAGAACAGCTAGATGGAGGAGAGAGTCTGGACTAATGATAACACCCCTAGAACAGCTAGATGGAGGAGAGAGTCTGGACTAATGATAACACCCCCCTAGAACAGCTAGATGGAGGAGAGAGTCTGGACTAATGATAACACCCCCCTAGAACAGCTAGATGGAGGAGAGAGTCTGGACTAATGATAACACCCCTAGAACAGCTAGATGGAGGAGAGAGTCTGGACTAATGATAACACCCCCTAGAACAGCTAGATGGAGGAGAGAGTCTGGACTAATGATAACACCCCTAGAACAGCTAGATGGAGGAGAGAGTCTGGACTAATGATAACACCCCCCTAGAACAGCTAGATGGAGGAGAGAGTCTGGACTAATGATAACACCCCTAGAACAGCTAGATGGAGGAGAGAGTCTGGACTAATGATAACACCCCTAGAACAGCTAGATGGAGGAGAGAGTCTGGACTAATGATAACACCCCTAGAACAGCTAGATGGAGGAGAGAGTCTGGACTAATGATAACACCCCTAGAACAGCTAGATGGAGGAGAGAGTCTGGACTAATGATAACACCCCCCTAGAACAGCTAGATGGAGGAGAGAGTCTGGACTAATGATAACACCCCTAGAACAGCTAGATGGAGGAGAGAGTCTGGACTAATGATAACACCCCCCTAGAACAGCTAGATGGAGGAGAGAGTCTGGACTAATGATAACACCCCTAGAACAGCTAGATGGAGGAGAGAGTCTGGACTAATGATAACACCCCCTAGAACAGCTAGATGGAGGAGAGAGTCTGGACTAATGATAACACCCCCCTAGAACAGCTAGATGGAGGAGAGAGTCTGGACTAATGATAACACCCCTAGAACAGCTAGATGGAGGAGAGAGTCTGGACTAATGATAACACCCCTAGAACAGCTAGATGGAGGAGAGAGTCTGGACTAATGATAACACCCCTAGAACAGCTAGATGGAGGAGAGAGTCTGGACTAATGATAACACCCCTAGAACAGCTAGATGGAGGAGAGAGTCTGGACTAATGATAACACCCCCTAGAACAGCTAGATGGAGGAGAGAGTCTGGACTAATGATAACACCCCCTAGAACAGCTAGATGGAGGAGAGAGTCTGGACTAATGATAACACCCCTAGAACAGCTAGATGGAGGAGAGAGTCTGGACTAATGATAACACCCCTAGAACAGCTAGATGGAGGAGAGAGTCTGGACTAATGATAACACCCCCTAGAACAGCTAGATGGAGGAGAGAGTCTGGACTAATGATAACACCCCCTAGAACAGCTAGATGGAGGAGAGAGTCTGGACTAATGATAACACCCCCTAGAACAGCTAGATGGAGGAGAGAGTCTGGACTAATGATAACACCCCTAGAACAGCTAGATGGAGGAGAGAGTCTGGACTAATGATAACACCCCTAGAACAGCTAGATGGAGGAGAGAGTCTGGACTAATGATAACACCCCCTAGAACAGCTAGATGGAGGAGAGAGTCTGGACTAATGATAACACCCCTAGAACAGCTAGATGGAGGAGAGAGTCTGGACTAATGATAACACCCCTAGAACAGCTAGATGGAGGAGAGAGTCTGGACTAATGATAACACCCCTAGAACAGCTAGATGGAGGAGAGAGTCTGGACTAATGATAACACCCCTAGAACAGCTAGATGGAGGAGAGAGTCTGGACTAATGATAACACCCCCTAGAACAGCTAGATGGAGGAGAGAGTCTGGACTAATGATAACACCCCTAGAACAGCTAGATGGAGGAGAGAGTCTGGACTAATGATAACACCCCCTAGAACAGCTAGATGGAGGAGAGAGTCTGGACTAATGATAACACCCCTAGAACAGCTAGATGGAGGAGAGAGTCTGGACTAATGATAACACCCCTAGAACAGCTAGATGGAGGAGAGAGTCTGGACTAATGATAACACCCCCTAGAACAGCTAGATGGAGGAGAGAGTCTGGACTAATGATAACACCCCTAGAACAGCTAGATGGAGGAGAGAGTCTGGACTAATGATAACACCCCCCTAGAACAGCTAGATGGAGGAGAGAGTCTGGACTAATGATAACACCCCCTAGAACAGCTAGATGGAGGAGAGAGTCTGGACTAATGATAACACCCCTAGAACAGCTAGATGGAGGAGAGAGTCTGGACTAATGATAACACCCCCTAGAACAGCTAGATGGAGGAGAGAGTCTGGACTAATGATAACACCCCCTAGAACAGCTAGATGGAGGAGAGAGTCTGGACTAATGATAACACCCCCTAGAACAGCTAGATGGAGGAGAGAGTCTGGACTAATGATAACACCCCTAGAACAGCTAGATGGAGGAGAGAGTCTGGACTAATGATAACACCCCTAGAACAGCTAGATGGAGGAGAGAGTCTGGACTAATGATAACACCCCTAGAACAGCTAGATGGAGGAGAGAGTCTGGACTAATGATAACACCCCTAGAACAGCTAGATGGAGGAGAGAGTCTGGACTAATGATAACACCCCCTAGAACAGCTAGATGGAGGAGAGAGTCTGGACTAATGATAACACCCCTAGAACAGCTAGATGGAGGAGAGAGTCTGGACTAATGATAACACCCCTAGAACAGCTAGATGGAGGAGAGAGTCTGGACTAATGATAACACCCCTAGAACAGCTAGATGGAGGAGAGAGTCTGGACTAATGATAACACCCCTAGAACAGCTAGATGGAGGAGAGAGTCTGGACTAATGATAACACCCCTAGAACAGCTAGATGGAGGAGAGAGTCTGGACTAATGATAACACCCCTAGAACAGCTAGATGGAGGAGAGAGTCTGGACTAATGATAACACCCCTAGAACAGCTAGATGGAGGAGAGAGTCTGGACTAATGATAACACCCCTAGAACAGCTAGATGGAGGAGAGAGTCTGGACTAATGATAACACCCCTAGAACAGCTAGATGGAGGAGAGAGTCTGGACTAATGATAACACCCCCTAGAACAGCTAGATGGAGGAGAGAGTCTGGACTAATGATAACACCCCCTAGAACAGCTAGATGGAGGAGAGAGTCTGGACTAATGATAACACCCCTAGAACAGCTAGATGGAGGAGAGAGTCTGGACTAATGATAACACCCCTAGAACAGCTAGATGGAGGAGAGAGTCTGGACTAATGATAACACCCCTAGAACAGCTAGATGGAGGAGAGAGTCTGGACTAATGATAACACCCCCTAGAACAGCTAGATGGAGGAGAGAGTCTGGACTAATGATAACACCCCTAGAACAGCTAGATGGAGGAGAGAGTCTGGACTAATGATAACACCCCTAGAACAGCTAGATGGAGGAGAGAGTCTGGACTAATGATAACACCCCCTAGAACAGCTAGATGGAGGAGAGAGTCTGGACTAATGATAACACCCCTAGAACAGCTAGATGGAGGAGAGAGTCTGGACTAATGATAACACCCCTAGAACAGCTAGATGGAGGAGAGAGTCTGGACTAATGATAACACCCCCCTAGAACAGCTAGATGGAGGAGAGAGTCTGGACTAATGATAACACCCCCTAGAACAGCTACCTCCTGATGTATCTCGTATTGCACAAGTTGACTACAGGTATTAACTTAAAAAAGTAGCAAAAAAATATTCTAATTTATTGAAAAAATCTTTAAATAAATAGTTACCGTATTGAAAAAAAAAAAAACATCCCGTGGCTTTTCCCAAATAAATCTAATTTTATTCATCACGTACACGTGTTTAGCAGGTGTTAATGCGAGTGTAGTGAAATGCTTGTGCTTCTAGTTCCGACAGTGCAGTAATATCTAACAATTCCACAACAACTACCTAATACACACAAATCTAAGTAAAGGAATTAATTAAGGAATTAAGAATATATAAATATTTGAACCCTACTGGGCTTAACATGTCAACGATATAAAAACTCTCATTACTCAGAACAATATAAACACAACATGTAAAGTGTTGGTCCCATGTTTCATGAGAAATTAAAGATCCCAGAAATGTTCCATACGCACAAAAAGCGTATTTCTCTCAAATGTTTTGCACAAATTTGTTGTTTTGCACAAATGTTTCTCCTTCGCCAAGATAATCCATCCACCTGACAGGTGTGGCCTATCAAGAAACTGATTAAACAGCATGATCATTACACAGGTGCACCTTGTGCTGAGGACAATAAAAAGGCCACTTTAAAAAATGTTTTGGCAGTTTTGTCACACAACACAATGCCACAGATATCTCAAGTTTTGAGGGAGCGTACAATTGGCATGCTGACTGCAGGAATGTCCAACAGAGATGTTGTTAGATAATTTAAATGTTAATTTCTCTACCATATGCCAGCCTCCGCCGTTTTCGAGAACAGACCGTGTGTATGGCATCGTGTGGTCGAGCGGGTTAGTTGATGTCAACGTTGTGAACAGAGTGCAACATGGGATACGGACAACAAAACACAATTACATTTTATCGATGGAAATTTGAATCTAACAGAAATACAGTGACGAGGTCCTGAGGCCCATTTTATTAAGGTATCTGTTACCAACAAATGCATATCTGTATTCCCAGTCATGTGAAATTCATAGATTTAGGACCAAATGAATTTATTTAAAATGGACTGATTTCCTCATATGAACTGTAACTCAGTAAAAATCTTTGAAAATGTTGTTTGGACAAAACGCACCACAGAAGAAGAGCGGAGCTGGGAACGCTTAACAGGCTGAGTCACTCTGTTACCATGGCACCACGTCCACTGGTCAGCGCTCACACAGCCTTAGATTAATAGGAGGGGGAACAAGATACACACTGTACCAACACACACACACACACACACACACTGTACCAACACACACACACTGCACCAACACACACACACTGCACCAACACACACACACTGCACCAACACACACACACTGCACCAACACACACACACAGCACCAACACACACAGCACCAACACACACACACACACACAGTACCAACACACACACTGTACCAACACACACACACACACACACACACACACACAGTACCAACACACACACACACTACCAACACACACACACACTACCAACACACACACACACTACCAACACACACACACACACACACACACACACACACACACACACACACACACACACGGCACCAACACTTTCTCACACACACAATGTGCGTACACACACCCTCTCCTCACGCCCCCACACACAGCAGCTGTCACACACAGAGGGTTGGGCTTGTTAGGGAGGGTGGCGTGTGTGTGTGTGTGTGTGTGTGTGTGTGTGTGTGTGTGTCATGGCATGTTAAAATACCCAGGGTCTGACGTCACTCTATATAAACAAACAGCTCTACCTCTAAACCCAACAAGACACACAGCTCTACGGTAGAATTTCACCAGAGATTAAATATCCTTAATTCTGGAGAGGAGAGGAAGAGGAGAAGGTGAGACACCAGAGATAAATATCCTTCATTCTGAACAAAATGGCTCCTCTCCTGGAAAAGCATTTCAACTGCCAAACTGTTTTGCAACACTCACCCACCTCGTCTCCAATCCCCCGAAGCTACAAACCACACAAGTGTTTTGAGATGGTTGTGGAGCTGAGAAATCAGATCACTTCTGATGACCAGCAAGAAAACACACACACACACACACACACACACACACACACACACACACACACACACACACACACACACATTCCCCTACGTTACATAGGACAGTACTTCTACCCTAGAAAGAACGACATGCATCTTCAAGCGATCTATTGATAGGACAGGCCTCTGGCCGGGCGCCAAACAACAACGGCCTCTCGCCGGGCGCCAAACAACAACGGCCTCTCGCCGGGCGCCAAACAACAACGGCCTCTCGCCGGGCGCCAAACAACAACGGCCTCTCGCCGGGCGCCAAACAACAACGGCCTCTCGCCGGGCGCCAAACAACAACGGCCTCTCGCCGGGCGCCAAACAACAACGGCCTCTCGCCGGGCGCCAAACAACAACAGCCTCTCGCCAGGCGCTAAACAACAACAGCCTCTCGCCAGGCGCTAAACAACAACAGCCTCTCGCTGGGCGCTAAACAACAACAGCCTCTCGCTAGGCGCTAAACAACAACAGCCTCTCGCTAGGCGCTAAACAACAACAGCCTCTCGCTAGGCGCTAAACAACAACAGCCTCTCGCTAGGCGCTAAACAACAACAGCCTCTCGCTAGGCGCTAAACAACAACAGCCTCTCGCTAGGCGCTAAACAACAACAGCCTCTCGCTAGGCGCTAAACAACAACAGCCTCTCGCTAGGCGCTAAACAACAACAGCCTCTCGCTAGGCGCTAAACAACAACAGCCTCTCGCTAGGCGCTAAACAACAACAGCCTCTCGCTAGGTGCTAAACAACAACAGCCTCTCGCTAGGTGCTAATCAACAGCCTCTCGCTAGGTGCTAATCAACAGCCTCTCGCTAGGTGCTAATCAACAGCCTCTCGCTAGGCGCTAAACAACAACAGCCTCTCGCTAGGCGCTAAACAACAACAGCCTCTCGCTAGGCGCTAAACAACAACAGCCTCTCGCTAGGCGCTAAACAACAACAGCCTCTCGCTAGGCGCTAAACAACAACAGCCTCTCGCTAGGCGCTAAACAACAGCCTCTCGCTAGGCGCTAAACAACAACAGCCTCTCGCTAGGCGCTAAACAACAACAGCCTCTCGCTAGGCGCTAAACAACAGCCTCTCGCTAGGTGCTAAACAACAACAGCCTCTCGCTAGGCGCTAAACAACAACAGCCTCTCGCTAGGCGCTAAACAACAACAGCCTCTCGCTAGGCGCTAAACAACAACAGCCTCTCGCTAGGCGCTAAACAACAACAGCCTCTCGCTAGGCGCTAAACAACAACAGCCTCTCGCTAGGCGCTAAACAACAACAGCCTCTCGCTAGGTGCTAAACAACAACAGCCTCTCGCTAGGTGCTAAACAACAACAGCCTCTCGCTAGGTGCTAAACAACAGCCTCTCGCTAGGCGCTAAACAACAACAGCCTCTCGCTAGGCGCTAAACAACAACAGCCTCTCGCTAGGTGCTAAACAACAACAGCCTCTCGCTAGGTGCTAATCAACAGCCTCTCGCTAGGTGCTAATCAACAGCCTCTCGCTAGGTGCTAATCAACAGCCTCTCGCTAGGCGCTAAACAACAACAGCCTCTCGCTAGGCGCTAAACAACAACAGCCTCTCGCTAGGCGCTAAACAACAACAGCCTCTCGCTAGGCGCTAAACAACAACAGCCTCTCGCTAGGCGCTAAACAACAACAGTCTCTCGCTAGGCGCTAAACAACAACAGCCTCTCGCTGGGTGCTAATCAACAGCCTCTCGCTAGGCGCTAAACAACAGCCTCTCGCTAGGCGCTAAACAACAACAGCCTCTCGCTAGGCGCTAAACAACAGCCTCTCGCTAGGTGCTAAACAACAACAGCCTCTCGCTAGGTGCTAAACAACAACAGCCTCTCGCTAGGCGCTAAACAACAACAGCCTCTCGCTAGGCGCTAAACAACAACAGCCTCTCGCTAGGCGCTAAACAACAACAGCCTCTCGCTAGGCGCTAAACAACAACAGCCTCTCGCTAGGCGCTAAACAACAACAGCCTCTCGCTAGGCGCTAAACAACAACAGTCTCTCGCTAGGCGCTAAACAACAACAGCCTCTCGCTGGGTGCTAATCAACAGCCTCTCGCTAGGTGCTAATCAACAGCCTCTCGCTAGGTGCTAAATAACAACAGTCTCTCGCTAGGTGCTAAACAACAACAGCCTCTCGCTAGGTTCTCACGTGGATTAAAGGGTAACTTCACCCAAAAATCTAAATGCCTCAGATTTTCCCCCAGCCCTCAAAAGTGGTCTCTTGATGTGGTTTAAGCATCGCTGTGGACTTAGAAAATCCAATGTTGTTGTTTTTCCTCTATTAAAAACAGAGTCCTTTTGAGAGTGAAAACCCTAAAACCAGTCAAAACAAAACCTTTCATTTTTCAAGTTCATGTGGGCTATTTACTTACTCACATTTCAGTTTTTATGAAATACATCATTTGAAAAACAAACATTGCGGAAAATTCATATCTTGTAGTAAAACTGGAAATAAGACTTTAATCAAAAAAAAAAAAAAAAGGTTAAATATTATTTTTTTTTTATTAAAAAAGTTTAATGTTCTCTTTGAAAATAGTCCAAAACAACAATACGCTGAATTCAGAAAAAAAAAAAAAAATTATTTTAGTCACATCCACAGTAGTATTGCGCGGTATACCAAAACATCATGATACCAACATTATAGAATACCGCACTACTCGTTTCCCTACCGATCAATAACAAACCCGCCGTTGAAATCCTGTTGAATTTAAACCAACTGCCACCAGTCTCTTGAACCCGCAGGTCCCAACGTCCTCGTCATCACGTGTTGCAGCTGTAATCCACCCGCTAACATCCCACTAACCAGCCTTCAGTCGCTTCGCGTCTCTCCTCCGTCCGCTCTTCATAAAACATTTTAGTTCATCCGTCAGGTGTTCGCGAGTCGAGGATGAAGACGCAGAACCCCGATGTGTCATCTGTTGTTAAGATTTCTATATTTGTTACATTGCTGACTTTGCTCACTGCTCCAATGTCGATACAATGTATCATTTCATCTGTTATAACCAAGAGCACAGACACAGCGGTTCGGTTTGTATTGCCGTTGAGGCCGCGGTTCGGTTTCGGGTACAGAGGGTACAGCGGGTACAGAGGGTACAGAGGGTACAGCGGGTACAGAGGGTACAGAGGGTACAGCGGGTACAGAGGGTACAGAGGGTACAGCGGGTACAGAGGGTACAGAGGGTACAGAGGGTACAGCGGGTACAGAGGGTACAGCGGGTACAGAGGGTACAGCGGGTACAGAGGGTACAGCGGAAAAAACGAAATTCCAACAGTTACTGTAGCGTTTCGTTGTCTATTTAAGGAAAATCCAAAAGCGTTGATATATTCCCCGATTCCATATATGATCACGACTCGTCTAAGGCCTGCTGAGAGGACAATCAGGAACATCAACACTGTATTTTCTTACATAAAAACAAACAAACAAAACAACACGATTACTCATCAACAACCCTAAAATAAAAGTGCAATATTCATGTGAAAACAATTTGTAAAACACGGCTCAGACGTTCTACAGGCCAGTGATATAATATTTTCGTCCAAAGATCCACACTACTCATAAAACGGGAGGCGTCTGTAGCGCGATAAGTCTGATTTCCCGCTACGGGGGGTCATGTGATGTCACCGTTAGGCATCTCTCAGTAACCCTGGAGGTCGGTCCCATATCCACAGCTAGAAACATACCTACCACTCAGAATAGACCCATATCCACAGCTAGAAACATACCTACCACTCAGAGACCCATATCCACAGCTAGAAACATACCTACCACTCAGAGAACGGACCCACAGCTAGAAACATACCTACCACTCAGAGACCCATATCCACAGCTAGAAACATACCTACCACTCAGAGAACGGACCCACAGCTAGAAACATACCTACCACTCAGAGAATGAACCCATATCCACAGCTAGAAACATACCTACCACTCAGAATAGACCCATATCTACAGATACAAACATACCTACCACTCAGAATGAACCCATATCCACAGCTAGAAACATACCTACCACTCAGAGAACAAACCCACAGCTAGAAACATACCTACCACTCAGAATAGACCCATATCTACAGATACAAACATACCTACCACTCAGAATAGACCCATATCCACAGCTAGAAACATACCTACCACTCAGAGACCCATATCCACAGCTAGAAACATACCTACCACTCAGAGACCCATATCCACAGCTAGAAACATACCTACCACTCAGAGACCCATATCCACAGCTAGAAACATACCTACCACTCAGAGACCCATATCCACAGCTAGAAACATACCTACCACTCAGAGACCCATATCCACAGCTAGAAACATACCTACCACTCAGAGACCCATATCCACAGCTAGAAACATACCTACCACTCAGAGAATGGACCCACAGCTAGAAACATACCTACCACTCAGAGAACGAACCCACAGCTAGAAACATACCTACCACTCAGAGACCGAACCCACAGCTAGAAACATACCTACCACTCAGAGAATGAACCCATATCCACAGCTAGAAACATACCTACCACTCAGAAACCCATATCCACAGCTAGAAACATACCTACCACTCAGAGACCCATATCCACAGCTAGAAACATACCTACCACTCAGAGACCCATATCCACAGCTAGAAACATACCTACCACTCTTGCCATTTATTCGGCCCGGTCAGAGTCCGTTGCAAAGGACTGCTTGAATACAGAGGGGAGGCTCCTTCTCCCGTGTGGCTCAGTTGGTAGAGCATGGTGTTTGCAACGCCAGGGTTGTGGGTTCGATTCTCACGGGGGACCAGTACGGAGAAAAAAAATGTATGAAATGTATGAAATGTCTGCATTCACAACTGTAAGTCGCTCTGGATAAGAGCGTCTGCTAAATGACTCAAATGTAAATGTAATGAAGCTGTGTTGATTGTTTTGTTTTTTGCGTTTCTGTCTTTGCTCCGACGGTATGAATTCTGGGGGTTGATGTCGTCGGCAGCTGCACTGCCGATTCTAGTTGAACAGCGGAGACAATACTGGTTTAACATTTTATCCACAACTCTGTCCCATCGTAAAGATTTATCGAGTTATCTTTGATGAATTCAATATTATTATTTTAATTTTTTTGAGGAAGTGCATACTGGCTACGGCGTCTGAAAATGGACAAACGGCCTGTTTTCTTGTTTTCCAAGTGAAGGTCTTTTAAGGGAATATGAGAGGAGACTCGTTGGGTTGTCCTAGCAACCAGCTGAACTGAAGCATGCTGGGGCCTTTATGCTGACACCCCAACACACACACACACACCGCAACACACCCCACGAACACCCCGCAACACACGAAAACCCAGCAACACACGCACACCCAGCAACACACGCACACCCCCCAACACACACACACACCCAACCCCAACACACACACACACCCAACCCCAACACACACACACACACACCCAACCCCAACACACACACACACACACCCAACCCCAACACACACACACACACACCCAACCCCAACACACACACACACACACACACACCCAACCCCAACACACACACACACACACACACCCAACCCCAACACACACACACACACACACACCCAACCCCAACACACACACACACACACACCCAACCCCAACACACACACACACACACACCCAACCCCAACACACACACACACACACACCCAACCCCAACACACACACACACACACACCCAACCCCAACACACACACACCCAACCCCAACACACACACACACACCCAACCCCAACACACACACACACAACCCACACACACCCCCAACACACACACACACCCCCAACACACACACACACCCCCAACACACACACACACACCCCCAACACACACACACACCCCCAACACACACACACCCCCAACACACACACACCCCCAACACACACACACCCCCAACACACACACACACCCAACACACACACACACCCAACACACACACACACCCAACCCACACACACACACACACCCAACACACACACACACACCCAACACACACACACACACACACACACACACACCCAACCCCAACACACACACACACCCCCAACCCCAACACACACACACACCCCCAACCCCAACACACACACACACCCCCAACCCCAACACACACACACACCCCCAACCCCAACACACACACACCCACTGCTGCTACTGTTTATCATCTATCCTGTTGCTTGGTCACTTTACCTCTTTACCTATATGTACATAGCTACCTCAATTACCTCGTACCCCTGCACATCGACTCGGTAATCTCTGTATATCAAATGTATTTTATAAAGCCCTTCTTACATCAGCTGATATCTCAAAGTGCTGTACAGAAACCCAGCCTAAAACCCGAAAAACAGCAAGCAATGCAGGTGTAGAAGCACAGTGGCTAGGAAAAACTCCCTAGAAAGGCGAGAACCTAGGAAGAAACCTAGAGAGGAACCAGGCTATGAGGGGTGGCTAGGAAAAACTCCCTAGAAAGGCCAGAACATTAGGAAGAAACCTAGAGAGGAACCAGGCTATGAGGGGTGGCTAGGAAAAACTCCCTAGAAAGGGGATATATATATATATGTATATAGCCATGTTATTACCTGGTACTTCCTGTATATAGCCATGTTATTACCTGGTACTTCCTGTATATAGTCATGTTATTACCTGGTACTTCCTGTATATAGCCATGTTATTACCTGATACTTCCTGTATATAGCCATGTTATTACCTGGTACCCCTGTATATAGTCATGTTATTACCTGGTACTTCCTGTATATAGCCATGTTATTACCTGGTACTTCCTGTATATAGCCATGTTATTACCTGATACTTCCTGTATATAGCCATGTTATTACCTGGTACTTCCTGTATATAGTCATGTTATTACCTGATACTTCCTGTATATAGTCATGTTATTACCTGGTACTTCCTGTATATAGCCATGTTATTACCTGGTACTCCCTGTATATAACCATGTTATTACCTGGTACTTCCTGTATATAGCCATGTTATTACCTGGTACTTCCTGTATATAACCATGTTATTACCTGGTACTTCCTGTATATAACCATGTTATTACCTGGTACTTCCTGTATATAGTCATGTTATTACCTGATACTTCCTGTATATAGCCATGTTATTACCTGGTACTTCCTGTATATAGCCATGTTATTACCTGGTACTCCCTGTATATATAGCCATGTTATTACCTGGTACTTCCTGTATATAGCCATGTTATTACCTGGTACTTCCTGTATATAGTCATGTTATTACCTGATACTTCCTGTATATAGCCATGTTATTACCTGGTACTTCCTGTATATAGTCATGTTATTACCTGGTACTTCCTGTATATAGCCATGTTATTACCTGGTACTTCCTGTATATAGCCATGTTATTACCTGGTACTTCCTGTATATAGCCATGTTATTACCTGGTACTTCCTGTATATAGCCATGTTATTACCTGGTACTTCCTGTATATAGCCATGTTATTACCTGGTACTCCCTGTATATAGCCATGTTATTACCTGGTACTTCCTGTATATAGCCATGTTATTACCTGGTACTTCCTGTATATAGCCATGTTATTACCTGGTACTTCCTGTATATAGCCATGTTATTACCTGGTACTTCCTGTATATAGCCATGTTATTACCTGGTACTTCCTGTATATAGCCATGTTATTACCTGGTACTTCCTGTATATAGCCATGTTATTATTACTCATTATTGTCATTCGCTGTGTATTTATTCCTCATGTGATTTTTTGTATTTTATCTGGAGAAGGAGAAAGCATTTCACTGCTAGTCTACACAGGTTGTTTACCAAGCATGTGACAGATAAAATGTGAGTGATTTGTCATCTCTATTGTTCCCTACCTGATACGTTTATTCCCACAACTGTTCTGTGACGTTTCAGTTCTACATTAACCTACATAAAGCCTATATATCTGTGAAGTTTCAGTTCTACATTAACCTACATAAAGCCTATATATATATATATATATCTGTGAAGTTTCAGTTCTACATTAACCTACATAAAGCCTATATATCTGTGAAGTTTCAGTTCTACATTAACCTACATAAAGCCTATATATATATATATATATCTGTGAAGTTTCAGTTCTACATTAACCTACATAAAGCCTATATATCTGTGAAGTTTCAGTTCTACATTAACCTACATAAAGCCTATATATATATATATATATCTGTGAAGTTTCAGTTCTACATTAACCTACATAAAGCCTATATATCTGTGAAGTTTCAGTTCTACATTAACCTACATAAAGCCTATATATATATATATATATATATATATATATATATATATATATATATATATCTGTGAAGTTTCATTACTACATTAACCTACATAAAGCCTATATATCTGTGAAGTTTCAGTTCTACATTAACCTACATAAAGCCTATATATCTGTGAAGTTTCAGTTCTACATTAACCTACATAAAGCCCATATATATATATATATATCTGTGAAGTTTCAGTTCTACATTAACCTACATAAAGCCTATATATCTGTGAAGTTTCAGTTCTACATTAACCTACATAAAGCCTATATATATATATATATATCTGTGAAGTTTCAGTTCTACATTAACCTACATAAAGCCTATATATCTGTGAAGTTTCAGTTCTACATTAACCTACATAAAGCCTATATATATATATATATATATATATATATCTGTGAAGTTTCATTACTACATTAACCTACATAAAGCCTATATATATATATCTGTGAAGTTTCATTACTACATTAACCTACATAAAGCCTATATATATATATCTGTGAAGTTTCATTACTACATTAACCTACATAAAGCCTATATATATATATATATATATCTGTGAAGTTTCATCCCATTAACCTACATAAAGCCTATATATATATATATATATACATCTGTGAGTGAAGTTTCATTACATTAACCTACATATCTCCTGTAGCCACTGTGCATTCAACTGTTCTTTACAGAAGGACCAATATGTTTATATTAAAAATACAGAATAGAGACGTGGTCATTTATAAAGCAGTAAAACAGAACAGCTAGAAACCAGGCCGATAGATAGATAGATAGATAGATAGATAGATAGATAGATAGATAGATAGATAGATAGATAGATAGATAGATAGATAGATAGATAGATAGATAGATAGATAGATAGATACTGTAGAATAGATAGATAGATACTGTAGAATAGATAGATAGATAGATACTGTAGAATAGATAGATAGATAGATAGATAGATAGATAGATAGATAGATAGATAGATAGATAGATAGATAGATAGATAGATAGATAGATAGATACTGTAGAATCGATAGATATATGATAGATATATGATAGATATATGATAGATATATGATAGATAGATCTTACTGTGATGTGGATGAAGGTTCATAACAGATGGAAGGAATTTCCCGACGTGGAGATTTCCCGGGTGCCCTGTGGCCAAGTGTCCCGGCGAGGGAGGGATCATCCTGGCTGCAGCAGCAGCTCCGAGTCGGTGGGTCTCCATGGCCAACAGTGGAGGGGGAACATGGACAGATCGAGGGGGTCCGAAATCTCGGCCATCCATTCTCCAGTGTAGGGAGGGAAGGGGGAGGGACGTCCAGAGCTAACACTGTGTCCGGGATAGTGTTCCCAAAGAGCCGCTGAAGGCTAGGCTGCCCATCGACATCCCTGACCTATAAAAACACGCAGTAAAATCGCTTGACATATACAAATCAATCCACACACCCGTACGTCTTGTCTCTGGCGAGGTCAGTTCATAAGGACTTAAGTAACAGTCGTTTTTTTTTACCCAAGAGCCTCTACCGGAATATACGGAGCTCGGTCCATTAGACGGGCAATGACGCAGTTTGGAAAAACACTTAAAAAACTTAAAATCTACAATCTTTCATAAACGCGCAAATAGGAATAACGGTTAAGCGGTTGTGGAGACCCTTCATATGAACCACTGTGTGCTAATAATAATAATTACAATAATATGATTATTGAAAAGGTTTAGCTGACCAAGCTGCGTTTCTTCCACGACTCTCAGGCAGCAGACGGTGAAACCGGTGAAGCCGTCGCTCTTCCCCGCTAACGGGGCAGGGAACTGAGCGGTAGTCGGGGAACAGATTGGATGGTCTCTGATCCCAAATGAACCAACAAAAAAAAACAGCTCAGCCCAACAACAAACTAAAAAACCCACGTCGTCGTCAAATGGATTCCTTGTATAATATGGATTCCTTGTGGAATAGCGTCGATGGCCGAGTTGTTCCGTCAGCCCTGAACCAGCCAGCAGCTCCACCGATGTAAAAACCCAATACACCGTAAATATCACCGGCCCATCAAATATATTTGTCAAACTGGTTTAATAATATATAAATATATAAATAGGGCTGCAGAAGAGCCCCGTGTCGTTGATCAGAAGAGTTGAGCGGTATGTTGGAGCGTCCTGATCCGCAGGTCGTGTTAAAGATATCCCCGCTGCTGCCTGGAGGACCTGACCCCGTTCCGTTCACACCCCAGACGGCTGATCACGCCACTCCTCCGTTACTAAACACTATTTACATCAACATTACATGGCAGCCCTAACTGCCGACTCGGTTAAGTTCGTGTGTATTTAAAAAAAAAAAACACACACTAAAACAGCTTGATAATAACGTTTAATGTGTGTTTATACCAAATGCAGCCAAGCGAGTAGACCTGGCTAGTGTCGCGTTGTTTTTAATGTAGAATAATGATCTAAAACGGTCGTCTTTAATGACTCTTATGGAGGCGATCTGAAACATTTAAATCAGCAAATTAAAACACGGACTTTTCGTGCTGGAAAGAAAGGCTGAATGGTCAAAATCCCTCGTAATTAATTCCAGGTTTCTAGTAGTTGCTTCTTGTTGTGGACTACATACAGTCTGTTTTAGGTACAGGCTAACAAAACGCTATTTCACTGTTATAAAAATAAAAAAAGCTAAGGTCTGATTAAAAATATATTTTTATTTTTAAAAGTTATTTTAGTAAACAACGAGCTAAATGTTGTATTGTAACCGTCAGACTGGCAGAGTATCGAGTTGTCTGGTCACACCGCGGAGTCGTGGCAGACAGCAGATCTGATAAACATTTACTTTTTACATAAAAAAAAATAAAAACATTATTTCGACGGTTTATCACTTTGTATAAAGCAGCGATACTAATGTATCCAGAGGCTGTTAGTGGGGCGGTGCGGGGCAGCAGGCCATGCGGCGCAGGGAGAGGCTCAGGCGGCCACGTTTCAAACTTTTCTCGGGTCCATTATTGTGAAAGTAAACTTTAAGCAGTTAAAAAGCCCGCTGTTGTTCTCCTGTATCTAGCAGCGAACACATCCAACAATACCGATAAAACACAGCTACCCGCCTTTTTAACTGATTCACCTTTATTAAGATAAAAACATGTTTAAAAAAAAATTGGAAATTTAACAAGGTTTTGCGATCTTATGCGACGGGAGTGACAGTTCGGAGAACAAGTGCGCCTCTTACTTGAGAAGGAAACGTGTTTAGAAAGCAGTAAAATCCTTATTCTGGTGTGAATCGATCCATTGGTTCTGTACCGTTATCAGGCTGTTCTGTGATCCATCTGGGCCGTCCGTAATGAGGGGGGGTTGGGGGGGACAAGGCCCCTCGTCCGACCATTAAAATCCTCCGCAATGAAACGCGCCTTGTTTTTACAAGGACCTCCGCAACACACTCTCTGATTGGCCGAGCGAGGTGTCAGTCACCCGGATGTATACACTTGGTCCAGCGCCAGCTCTAGAAAAACCCAATTATGGCTCAAGGAGTCTGACTGTTTCAAGGGGCCCCCTTGCTTTCAAAACTCAGGGATCAAAACAAGCAGTGGGATTTTTTTTTGTTGGGGGGGGGAGTCGGTTTCCAGGCGGCCCTGGTGTTCCTTGATGATAGAAATTGTCTGTGTGGAGAGACTTCAGGACGCAGCAGAGACTCGCATAGCTCTGCAGTCAGGGGGGGGGGGGGGGGGCGACGACTCTGGGCCGTTAAACGCAATCAAATGAAATCAAATGTTATTTATATAGCCCTTCTTACATCAGCTGATATCTCAAAGTGCTGTACAGAAACCCAGCCTAAACAATAAATGCTGTTATAGTGTGTAGAGGCGTTATAAGCAGTGTTATGTCCTTCCCTGTAGCTCAGTTGGTAGAGCATGGTGTTTGCAACGCCAGGGTTGTGGGTTCGATTCCCACGGGGGGCTAGTACAAAAAAAATTGCATGAAATCTATGCATTCACTACTGTAAGTCGCTCTGGATAAGAGCGTCTGCTAAATGACTAAAATGTAGATGTATAATGTTATGGGTGGTCTGTGTGTTAATGTAACAGCTGTATGACCATGATGCATTATGGTCTGTAAATGGCACTTATATGCAAAGGAAGTGGTGTTAGGTTATATGTGGATTATGATGCTCATGGCATAAAACACAACCTTTTTTAAATCAAACCCTCTCAAAGTTCTAAATAACCCATAACCCATCTCTCCCAACCCTAATCCCGCCTCTACCCCACTCAGACTGAACCTAGCTGCTGCTAAAATGAATATAGATTAGATTTATTACAGGACAGTTACCTTTAATTAATATTGGACCACAGGACCAGAGTTACCTTTAATTAATATTGGACCACAGGACCAGAGTTACCTTTAATTAATATTGGACCACAGGACCAGAGTTACCTTTAATTAATATTGGACCACAGGACCAGAGTTACCTTTAATTAATATTGGACCACAGGACCAGAGTTACCTTTAATTCCTATTGGACCACAGGACCAGAGTTACCTTTAATTAATATTGGACCACAGGACCAGAGTTACCTTTAATTCCTATTGGACCACAGGACCAGAGTTACCTTTAATTAATATTGGACCACAGGACCAGAGATACCTTTAATTCCTATTGGACCACAGGACCAGAGTTACCTTTAATTCCTATTGGACCACAGGACCAGAGATACCTTTAATTAATATTGGACCACAGGACCAGAGTTACCTTTAATTCCTATTGGACCACAGGACCAGAGTTACCTTTAATTAATATTGGACCACAGGACCAGAGTTACCTTTAATTCCTATTGGACCACAGGACCAGAGTTACCTTTAATTAATATTGGACCACAGGACCAGAGTTACCTTTAATTCCTATTGGACCACAGGACCAGAGTTACCTTTAATTCCTATTGGACCACAGGACCAGAGATACCTTTAATTAATATTGGACCACAGGACCAGAGTTACCTTTAATTAATATTGGACCAAAGGACCGGAGTTGGATGACATATCTACCATCAACCAATGGTTGTGTTCCCCTGCTCAGAAGTTTTTATGCATCAACCAATGGTTGCGTGCCACGTCATCAACTGTGTCATCAACTGACAGATCTCTATAACGTATGATGTGGTTAGCTGATAGGCAAAAATACCTTTCCAGGCGTCGTAAGACCTGGCAGGCGTCAGCAAGGAGGACTGCACCCACTGAGACAGAGGAGGAGGAGGAGGAGGAGGAGGAGGAGGAGGAGGAGAGGGGTCATTTAGAAGGATCTTCATTAACTACTGGACATGCAGCAGCTACTCTTCCTGGGGTTCATTAACTACTGGACATGCAGCAGCTACTCTTCCTGGGGTTCATTAACTACTGGACATGCAGCAGCTACTCTTCCTGGGGTTCATTAACTACTGGACATGCAGCAGCTACTCTTCCTGGGGTTCATTAACTACTGAACATGCAGCAGCTACTCTTCCTGGGGTTCATTAACTACTGGACATGCAGCAGCTACTCTTCCTGGGGTTCATTAACTACTGAACATGCAGCAGCTACTCTTCCTGGGGTTCATTAACTACTGGACATGCAGCAGCTACTCTTCCTGGGGTTCATTAACTACTGAACATGCAGCAGCTACTCTTCCTGGGGTTCATTAACTACTGGACATGCAGCAGCTACTCTTCCTGGGGTTCATTAACTACTGGACATGCAGCAGCTACTCTTCCTGGGGTTCATTAACTACTGAACATGCAGCAGCTACTCTTCCTGGGGTTCATTAACTACTGGACATGCAGCAGCTACTCTTCCTGGGGTTCATTAACTACTGAACATGCAGCAGCTACTCTTCCTGGGGTTCATTAACTACTGGACATGCAGCAGCTACTCTTCCTGGGGTTCATTAACTACTGAACATGCAGCAGCTACTCTTCCTGGGGTTCATTAACTACTGGACATGCAGCAGCTACTCTTCCTGGGGTTCATTAACTACTGGACATGCAGCAGCTACTCATCCTGGGGTTCATTAACTACTGGACATGCAGCAGCTACTCTTCCTGGGGTTCATTAACTACTGGACATGCAGCAGCTACTCTTCCTGGGGTTCATTAACTACTGAACATGCAGCAGCTACTCTTCCTGGGGTTCATTAACTACTGGACATGCAGCAGCTACTCTTCCTGGGGTTCATTAACTACTGAACATGCAGCAGCTACTCTTCCTGGGGTCAACATGACATACAGCAGCTACTCTTCCTGGGGTCCATTAACTACTGAACATACAGCAGCTACTCTTCCTGGGGTTCATTAACTACTGGACATGCAGCAGCTACTCTTCCTGGGGTTCATTAACTACTGGACATGCAGCAGCTACTCTTCCTGGGGTCAACATGAAATACAGCAGCTACTCTTCCTGGGGTCCATTAACTACTGAACATACAGCAGCTACTCTTCCTGGGGTTCATTAACTACTGGACATGCAGCAGCTACTCTTCCTGGGGTCCATTAACTACTGAACATGCAGCAGCTACTCTTCCTGGGGTCAACATGACATACAGCAGCTACTCTTCCTGGGGTCCATTAACTACTGAACATACAGCAGCTACTCTTCCTGGGGTTCATTAACTACTGAACATGCAGCAGCTACTCTTCCTGGGGTTCATTAACTACTGGACATGCAGCAGCTACTCTTCCTGGGGTTCATTAACTACTGGACATGCAGCAGATACTCTTCCTGGGGTTCATTAACTACTGGACATGCAGCAGCTACTCTTCCTGGGGTTCATTAACTACTGGACATGCAGCAGCTACTCTTCCTGGGGTCAACATGACATACAGCAGCTACTCTTCCTGGGGTCCATTAACTACTGAACATACAGCAGCTACTCTTCCTGGGGTTCATTAACTACTGGACATGCAGCAGCTACTCTTCCTGGGGTTCATTAACTACTGGACATGCAGCAGCTACTCTTCCTGGGGTTCATTAACTACTGGACATGCAGCAGCTACTCTTCCTGGGGTTCATTAACTACTGGACATGCAGCAGCTACTCTTCCTGGGGTCAACATGACATACAGCAGCTACTCTTCCTGGGGTCCATTAACTACTGAACATACAGCAGCTACTCTTCCTGGGGTTCATTAACTACTGGACATGCAGCAGCTACTCTTCCTGGGGTTCATTAACTACTGGACATGCAGCAGCTACTCTTCCTGGGGTCAACATGACATACAGCAGCTACTCTTCCTGGGGTCCATTAACTACTGAACATACAGCAGCTACTCTTCCTGGGGTTCATTAACTACTGGACATGCAGCAGCTACTCTTCCTGGGGTCCATTAACTACTAAACATGCAGCAGCTACTCTTCCTGGGGTCAACATGACATACAGCAGCTACTCTTCCTGGGGTCCATTAACTACTGAACATACAGCAGCTACTCTTCCTGGGGTTCATTAACTACTGAACATGCAGCAGCTACTCTTCCTGGGGTTCATTAACTACTGGACATGCAGCAGCTACTCTTCCTGGGGTTCATTAACTACTGGACATGCAGCAGCTACTCTTCCTTGGGTTCATTAACTACTGGACATGCAGCAGCTACTCTTCCTGGGGTTCATTAACTACTGGACATGCAGCAGCTACTCTTCCTGGGGTCAACATGACATACAGCAGCTACTCTTCCTGGGGTCCATTAACTACTGAACATACAGCAGCTACTCTTCCTGGGGTTCATTAACTACTGGACATGCAGCAGCTACTCTTACTGGGGTTCATTAACTACTGGACATGCAGCAGCTACTCTTCCTGGGGTCAACATGACATACAGCAGCTACTCTTCCTGGGGTCCATTAACTACTGAACATACAGCAGCTACTCTTCCTGGGGTTCATTAACTACTGGACATGCAGCAGCTACTCTTCCTGGGGTCCATTAACTACTGAACATGCAGCAGCTACTCTTCCTGGGGTCAACATGACATACAGCAGCTACTCTTCCTGGGGTCCATTAACTACTGAACATACAGCAGCTACTCTTCCTGGGGTTCATTAACTACTGGACATGCAGCAGCTACTCTTCCTGGGGTCCATTAACTACTGAACATGCAGCAGCTACTCTTCCTGGGGTCCATTAACTACTGAACATGCAGCAGCTACTCTTCCTGGGGTTCATTAACTACTGAACATGCAGCAGCTACTCTTCCTGGGGTTCATTAACTACTGGACATGCAGCAGCTACTCTTCCTGGGGTTCATTAACTACTGGACATGCAGCAGCTACTCTTCCTGGGGTTCATTAACTACTGGACATGCAGCAGCTACTCTTCCTGGGGTCCATTAACTACTGAACATGCAGCAGCTACTCTTCCTGGGGTTCATTAACTACTGGACATGCAGCAGCTACTCTTCCTGGGGTCCATTAACTACTGAACATGCAGCAGCTACTCTTCCTGGGGTTCATTAACTACTGAACATGCAGCAGCTACTCTTCCTGGGGTTCATTAACTACTGGACATGCAGCAGCTACTCTTCCTGGGGTTCATTAACTACTGGACATGCAGCAGCTACTCTTCCTGGGGTTCATTAACTACTGAACATACAGCAGCTACTCTTCCTGGGGTTCATTAACTACTGGACATGCAGCAGCTACTCTTCCTGGGGTTCATTAACTACTGGACATGCAGCAGCTACTCTTCCTGGGGTCCATTAACTACTGGACATGCAGCAGCTACTCTTCCTGGGGTTCATTAACTACTGGACATGCAGCAGCTACTCTTCCTGGGGTCCATTAACTACTGAACATGCAGCAGCTACTCTTCCTGGGGTCCATTAACTACTGGACATGCAGCAGCTACTCTTCCTGGGGTCCATTAACTACTGGACATACAGCAGCTACTCTTCCTGGGGTTCATTAACTACTGGACATGCAGCAGCTACTCTTCCTGGGGTTCATTAACTACTGGACATGCAGCAGCTACTCTTCCTGGGGTCCATTAACTACTGGACATGCAGCAGCTACTCTTCCTGGGGTCCATTAACTACTGGACATGCAGCAGCTACTCTTCCTGGGGTCCATTAACTACTGGACATACAGCAGCTACTCTTCCTGGGGTTCATTAACTACTGAACATACAGCAGCTACTCATCCTGGGGTTCATTAACTACTGAACATACAGCAGCTACTCATCCTGGGGTTCATTAACTACTGAACATACAGCAGCTACTCATCCTGGGGTTCATTAACTACTGGACATGCAGCAGCTACTCTTCCTGGGGTTCATTAACTACTGGACATGCAGCAGCTACTCTTCCTGGGGTCAACATGACATATAGCAACAACTCTTCCTGGGGTCCATTAACTACTGAACATACAGCAGCTACTCTTCCTGGGGTTCATTAACTACTGGACATGCAGCAGCTACTCTTCCTGGGGTTCATTAACTACTGGACATGCAGCAGCTACTCTTCCTGGGGTTCATTAACTACTGGACATGCAGCAGCTACTCTTCCTGGGGTTCATTAACTACTGGACATGCAGCAGCTACTCTTCCTGGGGTCAACATGACATACAGCAGCTACTCTTCCTGGGGTCCATTAACTACTGAACATA
The DNA here is from genome assembly GCF_965601325.2 of Salmo salar. Taxonomy (NCBI): domain Eukaryota; kingdom Metazoa; phylum Chordata; class Actinopteri; order Salmoniformes; family Salmonidae; genus Salmo; species Salmo salar. Next base: position 105,268,526 of record NC_138293.1, read on the forward strand.
CAGCAGCTACTCTTCCTGGGGTTCATTAACTACTGGACATGCAGCAGCTACTCTTCCTGGGGTTCATTAACTACTGGACATGCAGCAGCTACTCTTCCTGGGGTCAACATGACATACAGCAGCTACTCTTCCTGGGGTCCATTAACTACTGAACATACAGCAGCTACTCTTCCTGGGGTTCATTAACTACTGGACATGCAGCAGCTACTCTTCCTGGGGTCCATTAACTACTAAACATGCAGCAGCTACTCTTCCTGGGGTCAACATGACATACAGCAGCTACTCTTCCTGGGGTCCATTAACTACTGAACATACAGCAGCTACTCTTCCTGGGGTTCATTAACTACTGAACATGCAGCAGCTACTCTTCCTGGGGTTCATTAACTACTGGACATGCAGCAGCTACTCTTCCTGGGGTTCATTAACTACTGGACATGCAGCAGCTACTCTTCCTTGGGTTCATTAACTACTGGACATGCAGCAGCTACTCTTCCTGGGGTTCATTAACTACTGGACATGCAGCAGCTACTCTTCCTGGGGTCAACATGACATACAGCAGCTACTCTTCCTGGGGTCCATTAACTACTGAACATACAGCAGCTACTCTTCCTGGGGTTCATTAACTACTGGACATGCAGCAGCTACTCTTACTGGGGTTCATTAACTACTGGACTTGCAGCAGCTACTCTTCCTGGGGTCAACATGACATACAGCAGCTACTCTTCCTGGGGTCCATTAACTACTGAACATACAGCAGCTACTCTTCCTGGGGTTCATTAACTACTGGACATGCAGCAGCTACTCTTCCTGGGGTCCATTAACTACTGAACATGCAGCAGCTACTCTTCCTGGGGTCAACATGACATACAGCAGCTACTCTTCCTGGGGTCCATTAACTACTGAACATACAGCAGCTACTCTTCCTGGGGTTCATTAACTACTGGACATGCAGCAGCTACTCTTCCTGGGGTCCATTAACTACTGAACATGCAGCAGCTACTCTTCCTGGGGTCCATTAACTACTGAACATGCAGCAGCTACTCTTCCTGGGGTTCATTAACTACTGAACATGCAGCAGCTACTCTTCCTGGGGTTCATTAACTACTGGACATGCAGCAGCTACTCTTCCTGGGGTTCATTAACTACTGGACATGCAGCAGCTACTCTTCCTGGGGTTCATTAACTACTGGACATGCAGCAGCTACTCTTCCTGGGGTCCATTAACTACTGAACATGCAGCAGCTACTCTTCCTGGGGTTCATTAACTACTGGACATGCAGCAGCTACTCTTCCTGGGGTCCATTAACTACTGAACATGCAGCAGCTACTCTTCCTGGGGTTCATTAACTACTGAACATGCAGCAGCTACTCTTCCTGGGGTTCATTAACTACTGGACATGCAGCAGCTACTCTTCCTGGGGTTCATTAACTACTGGACATGCAGCAGCTACTCTTCCTGGGGTTCATTAACTACTGAACATACAGCAGCTACTCTTCCTGGGGTTCATTAACTACTGGACATGCAGCAGCTACTCTTCCTGGGGTTCATTAACTACTGGACATGCAGCAGCTACTCTTCCTGGGGTCCATTAACTACTGGACATGCAGCAGCTACTCTTCCTGGGGTTCATTAACTACTGGACATGCAGCAGCTACTCTTCCTGGGGTCCATTAACTACTGAACATGCAGCAGCTACTCTTCCTGGGGTCCATTAACTACTGGACATGCAGCAGCTACTCTTCCTGGGGTCCATTAACTACTGGACATACAGCAGCTACTCTTCCTGGGGTTCATTAACTACTGGACATGCAGCAGCTACTCTTCCTGGGGTTCATTAACTACTGGACATGCAGCAGCTACTCTTCCTGGGGTCCATTAACTACTGGACATGCAGCAGCTACTCTTCCTGGGGTCCATTAACTACTGGACATACAGCAGCTACTCTTCCTGGGGTTCATTAACTACTGGACATGCAGCAGCTACTCATCCTGGGGTTCATTAACTACTGAACATGCAGCAGCTACTCTTCCTGGGGTTCATTAACTACTGAACATACAGCAGCTACTCTTCCTGGGGTTCATTAACTACTGAACATACAGCAGCTACTCTTCCTGGGGTTCATTAACTACTGGACATGCAGCAGCTACTCTTCCTGGGGTTCATTAACTACTGAACATACAGCAGCTACTCATCCTGGGGTTCATTAACTACTGAACATACAGCAGCTACTCATCCTGGGGTTCATTAACTACTGGACATGCAGCAGCTACTCTTCCTGGGGTTCATTAACTACTGAACATACAGCAGCTACTCATCCTGGGGTTCATTAACTACTGGACATGCAGCAGCTACTCATCCTGGGGTTCATTAACTACTGGACATGCAGCAGCTACTCTTCCTGGGGTTCATTAACTACTGAACATACAGCAGCTACTCATCCTGGGGTTCATTAACTACTGAACATACAGCAGCTACTCATCCTGGGGTTCATTAACTACTGGACATGCAGCAGCTACTCTTCCTGGGGTTCATTAACTACTGAACATGCAGCAGCTACTCTTCCTGGGGTTCATTAACTACTGGACATGCAGCAGCTACTCTTCCTGGGGTTCATTAACTACTGGACATGCAGCAGCTACTCTTCCTGGGGTTCATTAACTACTGAACATGCAGCAGCTACTCTTCCTGGGGTTCATTAACTACTGGACATGCAGCAGCTACTCTTCCTGGGGTTCATTAACTACTGGACATGCAGCAGCTACTCTTCCTGGGGTTCATTAACTACTGAACATGCAGCAGCTACTCTTCCTGGGGTTCATTAACTACTGGACATGCAGCAGCTACTCTTCCTGGGGTTCATTAACTACTGGACATGCAGCAGCTACTCTTCCTGGGGTTCATTAACTACTGGACATGCAGCAGCTACTCTTCCTGGGGTTCATTAACTACTGGACATGCAGCAGCTACTCTTCCTGGGGTTCATTAACTACTGGACATGCAGCAGCTACTCTTCCTGGGGTTCATTAACTACTGGACATGCAGCAGCTACTCTTCCTGGGGTTCATTAACTACTGAACATGCAGCAGCTACTCTTCCTGGGGTTCATTAACTACTGGACATGCAGCAGCTACTCTTCCTGGGGTTCATTAACTACTGGACATGCAGCAGCTACTCTTCCTGGGGTTCATTAACTACTGAACATGCAGCAGCTACTCTTCCTGGGGTTCATTAACTACTGGACATGCAGCAGCTACTCTTCCTGGGGTTCATTAACTACTGAACATGCAGCAGCTACTCTTCCTGGGGTTCATTAACTACTGGACATGCAGCAGCTACTCTTCCTGGGGTTCATTAACTACTGAACATGCAGCAGCTACTCTTCCTGGGGTTCATTAACTACTGGACATGCAGCAGCTACTCTTCCTGGGGTCAACATGACATACAGCAGCTACTCTTCCTGGGGTCCATTAACTACTGAACATACAGCAGCTACTCTTCCTGGGGTTCATTAACTACTGGACATGCAGCAGCTACTCTTCCTGGGGTTCATTAACTACTGGACATGCAGCAGCTACTCTTCCTGGGGTCAACATGACATACAGCAGCTACTCTTCCTGGGGTCCATTAACTACTGAACATACAGCAGCTACTCTTCCTGGGGTTCATTAACTACTGGACATGCAGCAGCTACTCTTCCTGGGGTCCATTAACTACTGAACATGCAGCAGCTACTCTTCCTGGGGTCAACATGACATACAGCAGCTACTCTTCCTGGGGTCCATTAACTACTGAACATACAGCAGCTACTCTTCCTGGGGTTCATTAACTACTGGACATGCAGCAGCTACTCTTCCTGGGGTCCATTAACTACTGAACATGCAGCAGCTACTCTTCCTGGGGTCCATTAACTACTGAACATGCAGCAGCTACTCTTCCTGGGGTTCATTAACTACTGAACATGCAGCAGCTACTCTTCCTGGGGTTCATTAACTACTGGACATGCAGCAGCTACTCTTCCTGGGGTTCATTAACTACTGGACATGCAGCAGCTACTCTTCCTGGGGTTCATTAACTACTGGACATGCAGCAGCTACTCTTCCTGGGGTCCATTAACTACTGAACATGCAGCAGCTACTCTTCCTGGGGTTCATTAACTACTGGACATGCAGCAGCTACTCTTCCTGGGGTTCATTAACTACTGAACATGCAGCAGCTACTCTTCCTGGGGTTCATTAACTACTGAACATGCAGCAGCTACTCTTCCTGGGGTTCATTAACTACTGGACATGCAGCAGCTACTCTTCCTGGGGTTCATTAACTACTGGACATGCAGCAGCTACTCTTCCTGGGGTTCATTAACTACTGAACATACAGCAGCTACTCTTCCTGGGGTTCATTAACTACTGGACATGCAGCAGCTACTCTTCCTGGGGTTCATTAACTACTGGACATGCAGCAGCTACTCTTCCTGGGGTCCATTAACTACTGGACATGCAGCAGCTACTCTTCCTGGGGTTCATTAACTACTGGACATGCAGCAGCTACTCTTCCTGGGGTCCATTAACTACTGAACATGCAGCAGCTACTCTTCCTGGGGTTCATTAACTACTGGACATGCAGCAGCTACTCTTCCTGGGGTTCATTAACTACTGGACATGCAGCAGCTACTCTTCCTGGGGTTCATTAACTACTGGACATGCAGCAGCTACTCTTCCTGGGGTTCATTAACTACTGGACATGCAGCAGCTACTCTTCCTGGGGTTCATTAACTACTGGACATGCAGCAGCTACTCTTCCTGGGGTTCATTAACTACTGGACATGCAGCAGCTACTCTTCCTGGGGTTCATTAACTACTGGACATGCAGCAGCTACTCTTCCTGGGGTTCATTAACTACTGGACATGCAGCAGCTACTCTTCCTGGGGTTCATTAACTACTGGACATGCAGCAGCTACTCTTCCTGGGGTTCATTAACTACTGGACATGCAGCAGCTACTCATCCTGGGGTTCATTAACTACTGAACATGCAGCAGCTACTCTTCCTGGGGTTCATTAACTACTGAACATGCAGCAGCTACTCTTCCTGGGGTTCATTAACTACTGAACATACAGCAGCTACTCTTCCTGGGGTTCATTAACTACTGAACATACAGCAGCTACTCATCCTGGGGTTCATTAACTACTGGACATGCAGCAGCTACTCTTCCTGGGGTTCATTAACTACTGAACATTCAGCAGCTACTCATCCTGGGGTTCATTAACTACTGAACATACAGCAGCTACTCATCCTGGGGTTCATTAACTACTGGACATGCAGCAGCTACTCTTCCTGGGGTTCATTAACTACTGAACATGCAGCAGCTACTCTTCCTGGGGTTCATTAACTACTGGACATGCAGCAGCTACTCTTCCTGGGGTTCATTAACTACTGGACATGCAGCAGCTACTCTTCCTGGGGTTCATTAACTACTGAACATACAGCAGCTACTCTTCCTGGGGTTCATTAACTACTGAACATGCAGCAGCTACTCTTCCTGGGGTTCATTAACTACTGGACATGCAGCAGCTACTCTTCCTGGGGTTCATTAACTACTGAACATACAGCAGCTACTCATCCTGGGGTTCATTAACTACTGGACATGCAGCAGCTACTCTTCCTGGGGTTCATTAACTACTGGACATGCAGCAGCTACTCTTCCTGGGGTTCATTAACTACTGAACATGCAGCAGCTACTCTTCCTGGGGTTCATTAACTACTGGACATGCAGCAGCTACTCTTCCTGGGGTTCATTAACTACTGGACATGCAGCAGCTACTCTTCCTGGGGTTCATTAACTACTGAACATGCAGCAGCTACTCTTCCTGGGGTTCATTAACTACTGGACATGCAGCAGCTACTCTTCCTGGGGTTCATTAACTACTGGACATGCAGCAGCTACTCTTCCTGGGGTTCATTAACTACTGGACATGCAGCAGCTACTCTTCCTGGGGTTCATTAACTACTGGACATGCAGCAGCTACTCTTCCTGGGGTTCATTAACTACTGGACATGCAGCAGCTACTCTTCCTGGGGTTCATTAACTACTGGACATGCAGCAGCTACTCTTCCTGGGGTTCATTAACTACTGAACATGCAGCAGCTACTCTTCCTGGGGTTCATTAACTACTGGACATGCAGCAGCTACTCTTCCTGGGGTTCATTAACTACTGGACATGCAGCAGCTACTCTTCCTGGGGTTCATTAACTACTGAACATGCAGCAGCTACTCTTCCTGGGGTTCATTAACTACTGGACATGCAGCAGCTACTCTTCCTGGGGTTCATTAACTACTGAACATGCAGCAGCTACTCTTCCTGGGGTTCATTAACTACTGGACATGCAGCAGCTACTCTTCCTGGGGTTCATTAACTACTGAACATGCAGCAGCTACTCTTCCTGGGGTTCATTAACTACTGGACATGCAGCAGCTACTCTTCCTGGGGTTCATTAACTACTGAACATGCAGCAGCTACTCTTCCTGGGGTTCATTAACTACTGGACATGCAGCAGCTACTCTTCCTGGGGTTCATTAACTACTGGACATGCAGCAGCTACTCTTCCTGGGGTCCATTAACTACTGAACATGCAGCAGCTACTCTTCCTGGGGTTCATTAACTACTGAACATGCAGCAGCTACTCTTCCTGGGGTTCATTAACTACTGGACATGCAGCAGCTACTCTTCCTGGGGTCAACATGACATACAGCAGCTACTCTTCCTGGGGTCCATTAACTACTGAACATACAGCAGCTACTCTTCCTGGGGTTCATTAACTACTGAACATGCAGCAGCTACTCTTCCTGGGGTTCATTAACTACTGGACATGCAGCAGCTACTCTTCCTGGGGTTCATTAACTACTGGACATGCAGCAGCTACTCTTCCTGGGGTTCATTAACTACTGGACATGCAGCAGCTACTCTTCCTGGGGTTCATTAACTACTGGACATGCAGCAGCTACTCTTCCTGGTGTCAACATGACATACAGCAGCTACTCTTCCTGGGGTCCATTAACTACTGAACATACAGCAGCTACTCTTCCTGGGGTTCATTAACTACTGGACATGCAGCAGCTACTCTTCCTGGGGTTCATTAACTACTGGACATGCAGCAGCTACTCTTCCTGGGGTTCATTAACTACTGGACATGCAGCAGCTACTCTTCCTGGGGTTCATTAACTACTGGACATGCAGCAGCTACTCTTCCTGGGGTCAACATGACATACAGCAGCTACTCTTCCTGGGGTCCATTAACTACTGAACATACAGCAGCTACTCTTCCTGGGGTTCATTAACTACTGGACATGCAGCAGCTACTCTTCCTGGGGTTCATTAACTACTGGACATGCAGCAGCTACTCTTCCTGGGGTCAACATGACATACAGCAGCTACTCTTCCTGGGGTCCATTAACTACTGAACATACAGCAGCTACTCTTCCTGGGGTTCATTAACTACTGGACATGCAGCAGCTACTCTTCCTGGGGTTCATTAACTACTGGACATGCAGCAGCTACTCTTCCTGGGGTTCATTAACTACTGGACATGCAGCAGCTACTCTTCCTGGGGTTCATTAACTACTGAACATGCAGCAGCTACTCTTCCTGGGGTTCATTAACTACTGGACATGCAGCAGCTACTCTTCCTGGGGTTCATTAACTACTGAACATGCAGCAGCTACTCTTCCTGGGGTTCATTAACTACTGGACATGCAGCAGCTACTCTTCCTGGGGTTCATTAACTACTGAACATGCAGCAGCTACTCTTCCTGGGGTTCATTAACTACTGGACATGCAGCAGCTACTCTTCCTGGGGTTCATTAACTACTGAACATGCAGCAGCTACTCTTCCTGGGGTTCATTAACTACTGGACATGCAGCAGCTACTCTTCCTGGGGTTCATTAACTACTGGACATGCAGCAGCTACTCATCCTGGGGTCCATTAACTACTGAACATGCAGCAGCTACTCTTCCTGGGGTTCATTAACTACTGAACATGCAGCAGCTACTCTTCCTGGGGTTCATTAACTACTGGACATGCAGCAGCTACTCTTCCTGGGGCTCATTAACTACTGAACATGCAGCAGCTACTCTTCCTGGGGTTCATTAACTACTGGACATGCAGCAGCTACTCTTCCTGGGGTTCATTAACTACTGAACATGCAGCAGCTACTCTTCCTGGGGTTCATTAACTACTGGACATGCAGCAGCTACTCTTCCTGGGGTTCATTAACTACTGGACATGCAGCAGCTACTCTTCCTGGGGTTCATTAACTACTGGACATGCAGCAGCTACTCTTCCTGGGGTTCATTAACTACTGGACATGCAGCAGCTACTCTTCCTGGGGTCAACATGACATACAGCAGCTACTCTTCCTGGGGTCCATTAACTACTGAACATACAGCAGCTACTCTTCCTGGGGTTCATTAACTACTGGACATGCAGCAGCTACTCTTCCTTGGGTTCATTAACTACTGGACATGCAGCAGCTACTCTTCCTGGAGTCCATTAACTACTGAACATACAGCAGCTACTCTTCCTGGGGTTCATTAACTACTGAACATGCAGCAGCTACTCTTCCTGGGGTTCATTAACTACTGGACATGCAGCAGCTACTCTTCCTGGGGTTCATTAACTACTGGACATGCAGCAGCTACTCTTCCTGGGGTTCATTAACTACTGGACATGCAGCAGCTACTCTTCCTGGGGTTCATTAACTACTGGACATGCAGCAGCTACTCTTCCTGGGGTCAACATGACATACAGCAGCTACTCTTCCTGGGGTCCATTAACTACTGAACATACAGCAGCTACTCTTCCTGGGGTTCATTAACTACTGGACATGCAGCAGCTACTCTTCCTGGGGTTCATTAACTACTGGACATGCAGCAGCTACTCTTCCTGGGGTTCATTAACTACTGGACATGCAGCAGCTACTCTTCCTGGGGTTCATTAACTACTGGACATGCAGCAGCTACTCTTCCTGGGGTCAACATGACATACAGCAGCTACTCTTCCTGGGGTCCATTAACTACTGAACATACAGCAGCTACTCTTCCTGGGGTTCATTAACTACTGGACATGCAGCAGCTACTCTTCCTGGGGTTCATTAACTACTGGACATGCAGCAGCTACTCTTCCTGGGGTCAACATGACATACAGCAGCTACTCTTCCTGGGGTCCATTAACTACTGAACATACAGCAGCTACTCTTCCTGGGGTTCATTAACTACTGGACATGCAGCAGCTACTCTTCCTGGGGTCCATTAACTACTGAACATGCAGCAGCTACTCTTCCTGGGGTCAACATGACATACAGCAGCTACTCTTCCTGGGGTCCATTAACTACTGAACATACAGCAGCTACTCTTCCTGGGGTTCATTAACTACTGAACATGCAGCAGCTACTCTTCCTGGGGTTCATTAACTACTGGACATGCAGCAGCTACTCTTCCTGGGGTTCATTAACTACTGGACATGCAGCAGCTACTCTTCCTGGGGTTCATTAACTACTGGACATACAGCAGCTACTCTTCCTGGGGTCCATTAACTACTGAACATACAGCAGCTACTCTTCCTGGGGTTCATTAACTACTGAACATGCAGCAGCTACTCTTCCTCGGGTTCATTAACTACTGGACATGCAGCAGCTACTCTTCCTGGGGTTCATTAACTACTGGACATGCAGCAGCTACTCTTCCTGGGGTTCATTAACTACTGGACATGCAGCAGCTACTCTTCCTGGGGTTCATTAACTACTGGACATGCAGCAGCTACTCTTCCTGGGGTCAACATGACATACAGCAGCTACTCTTCCTGGGGTCCATTAACTACTGAACATACAGCAGCTACTCTTCCTGGGGTTCATTAACTACTGGACATGCAGCAGCTACTCTTCCTGGGGTCCATTAACTACTGGACATGCAGCAGCTACTCTTCCTGGGGTCAACATGACATACAGCAGCTACTATTCCTGGGGTCCATTAACTACTGAACATACAGCAGCTACTCTTCCTGGGGTTCATTAACTACTGGACAAGCAGCAGCTACTCTTCCTGGGGTCCATTAACTACTGAACATGCAGCAGCTACTCTTCCTGGGGTCCATTAACTACTGAACATGCAGCAGCTACTCTTCCTGGGGTTCATTAACTACTGAACATGCAGCAGCTACTCTTCCTGGGGTTCATTAACTACTGGACATGCAGCAGCTACTCTTCCTGGGGTTCATTAACTACTGGACATGCAGCAGCTACTCTTCCTGGGGTTCATTAACTACTGGACATGCAGCAGCTACTCTTCCTGGGGTCCATTAACTACTGAACATGCAGCAGCTACTCTTCCTGGGGTTCATTAACTACTGGACATGCAGCAGCTACTCTTCCTGGGGTCCATTAACTACTGAACATGCAGCAGCTACTCTTCCTGGGGTTCATTAACTACTGGACATGCAGCAGCTACTCTTCCTGGGGTTCATTAACTACTGAACATACAGCAGCTACTCTTCCTGGGGTTCATTAACTACTGGACATGCAGCAGCTACTCTTCCTGGGGTTCATTAACTACTGGACATGCAGCAGCTACTCTTCCTGGGGTCCATTAACTACTGGACATGCAGCAGCTACTCTTCCTGGGGTTCATTAACTACTGGACATGCAGCAGCTACTCTTCCTGGGGTCCATTAACTACTGAACATGCAGCAGCTACTCTTCCTGGGGTCCATTAACTACTGGACATGCAGCAGCTACTCTTCCTGGGGTCCATTAACTACTGGACATACAGCAGCTACTCTTCCTGGGGTCCATTAACTACTGGACATGCAGCAGCTACTCTTCCTGGGGTCCATTAACTACTGGACATGCAGCAGCTACTCTTCCTGGGGTCCATTAACTACTGGACATACAGCAGCTACTCTTCCTGGGGTTCATTAACTACTGAACATACAGCAGCTACTCATCCTGGGGTTCATTAACTACTGAACATACAGCAGCTACTCATCCTGGGGTTCATTAACTACTGAACATACAGCAGCTACTCATCCTGGGGTTCATTAACTACTGGACATGCAGCAGCTACTCTTCCTGGGGTTCATTAACTACTGAACATACAGCAGCTACTCATCCTGGGGTTCATTAACTACTGAACATACAGCAGCTACTCATCCTGGGGTTCATTAACTACTGGACATGCAGCAGCTACTCTTCCTGGGGTTCATTAACTACTGAACATACAGCAGCTACTCATCCTGGGGTTCATTAACTACTGGACATGCAGCAGCTACTCATCCTGGGGTTCATTAACTACTGGACATGCAGCAGCTACTCTTCCTGGGGTTCATTAACTACTGGACATGCAGCAGCTACTCTTCCTGGGGTTCATTAACTACTGGACATGCAGCAGCTACTCTTCCTGGGGTTCATTAACTACTGAACATGCAGCAGCTACTCTTCCTGGGGTTCATTAACTACTGAACATGCAGCAGCTACTCTTCCTGGGGTTCATTAACTACTGAACATGCAGCAGCTACTCTTCCTGGGGTTCATTAACTACTGAACATGCAGCAGCTACTCATCCTGGGGTCCATTAACTACTGAACATGCAGCAGCTACTCTTCCTGGGGTTCATTAACTACTGAACATGCAGCAGCTACTCTTCCTGGGGTTCATTAACTACTGAACATGCAGCAGCTACTCATCCTGGGGTCCATTAACTACTGAACATGCAGCAGCTACTCTTCCTGGGGTTCATTAACTACTGAACATGCAGCAGCTACTCTTCCTGGGGTTCATTAGATACTGGACATGCAGCAGCTACTCTTCCTGGGGTTCATTAACTACTGGACATGCAGCAGCTACTCTTCCTGGGGTCAACATTAACTACTGAACATGCAGCAGCTACTCTTCCTGGGGTTCATTAACTACTGGACATGCAGCAGCTACTCTTCCTGGGGTTCATTAACTACTGGACATACAGCAGCTACTCTTCCTGGGGTTCATTAACTACTGGACATACAGCAGCTACTCTTCCTGGGGTTCATTAACTACTGAACATGCAGCAGCTACTCTTCCTGGTGTTCATTAACTACTGAACATGCAGCAGCTACTCTTCCTGGGGTTCATTAACTACTGGACATGCAGCAGCTACTCTTCCTGGTGTTCATTAGATACTGAACATGCAGCAGCTACTCTTCCTGGGGTTCATTAACTACTGGACATGCAGCAGCTACTCTTCCTGGGGTTCATTAACTACTGGACATGCAGCAGCTACTCTTCCTGGTGTTCATTAACTACTGAACATGCAGCAGCTACTCTTCCTGGTGTTCATTAACTACTGAACATGCAGCAGCTACTCTTCCTGGTGTTAACATGACATGCAGCAGCTACTCTTCCTGGGGTTCATTAACTACTGGACATGCAGCAGCTACTCTTCCTGGGGTTCATTAACTACTGAACATGCAGCAGCTACTCATCCTGGGGTTCATTAACTACTGAACATGCAGCAGCTACTCATCCTGGGGTTCATTAGATACTGAACATGCAGCAGCTACTCTTCCTGGGGTCCATTAACTACTGAACATGCAGCAGCTACTCTTCCTGGGGTTCATTAACTACTGGACATGCAGCAGCTACTCTTCCTGGGGTCCATTAACTACTGGACATGCAGCAGCTACTCATCCTGGGGTTCATTAGATACTGAACATGCAGCAGCTACTCTTCCTGGGGTCCATTAACTACTGAACATGCAGCAGCTACTCTTCCTGGGGTTCATTAACTACTGGACATGCAGCAGCTACTCTTCCTGGGGTCCATTAACTACTGGACATGCAGCAGCTACTCTTCCTGGGGTCCATTAACTACTGAACATGCAGCAGCTACTCTTCCTGGGGTTCATTAACTACTGAACATGCAGCAGCTACTCTTCCTGGGGTTCATTAACTACTGAACATGCAGCAGCTACTCTTCCTGGGGTTGATTAACTACTGGACATGCAGCAGCTACTCTTCCTGGGGTTCATTAACTACTGAACATGCAGCAGCTACTCTTCCTGGGGTTCATTTAACTACTGTACATGCAGCAGCTACTCTTCCTGGGGTTCATTAACTACTGGACATGCAGCAGCTACTCTTCCTGGGGTTCATTAACTACTGGACATGCAGCAGCTACTCTTCCTGGGGTTGATTAACTACTGAACATGCAGCAGCTACTCTTCCTGGGGTTCATTAACTACTGGACATGCAGCAGCTACTCTTCCTGGGGTTCATTAACTACTGGACATGCAGCAGCTACTCTTCCTGGGGTTCATTAACTACTGGACATGCAGCAGCTACTCTTCCCGGGGTTCATTAACTACTGGACATGCAGCAGCTACTCTTCCTGGGGTTCATTAACTACTGGACATGCAGCAGCTACTCTTCCTGGGGTTCATTAACTACTGGACATGCAGCAGCTACTCTTCCTGGGGTTCATTAACTACTGGACATGCAGCAGCTACTCTTCCTGGGGTTCATTAACTACTGGACATGCAGCAGCTACTCTTCCTGGGGTTCATTAACTACTGGACATGCAGCAGCTACTCTTCCTGGGGTTCATTAACTACTGAACATGCAGCAGCTACTCTTCCTGGGGTTCATTAACTACTGGACATGCAGCAGCTACTCTTCCTGGGGTTCATTAACTACTGGACATGCAGCAGCTACTCTTCCTGGGGTTCATTAACTACTGGACATGCAGCAGCTACTCTTCCTGGGGTTCATTAACTACTGGACATGCAGCAGCTACTCTTCCTGGGGTTCATTAACTACTGGACATGCAGCAGCTACTCTTCCTGGGGTTCATTAACTACTGAACATGCAGCAGCTACTCTTCCTGGGGTTCATTAACTACTGGACATGCAGCAGCTACTCTTCCTGGGGTTCATTAACTACTGAACATGCAGCAGCTACTCTTCCTGGGGTTCATTAACTACTGGACATGCAGCAGCTACTCTTCCTGGGGTTCATTAACTACTGAACATACAGCAGCTACTCTTCCTGGGGTTCATTTAACTACTGGACATGCAGCAGCTACTCTTCCTGGGGTTCATTAACTACTGAACATGCAGCAGCTACTCTTCCTGGGGTTCATTAACTACTGAACATACAGCAGCTACTCTTCCTGGGGTTCATTAACTACTGAACATGCAGCAGCTACTCTTCCTGGGGTTCATTAACTACTGGACATGCAGCAGCTACTCTTCCTGAGGTTCATTAACTACTGAACATACAGCAGCTACTCTTCCTGGGGTTCATTTAACTACTGGACATGCAGCAGCTACTCTTCCTGGGGTTCATTAACTACTGAACATGCAGCAGCTACTCTTCCTGGGGTTCATTAACTACTGAACATACAGCAGCTACTCTTCCTGGGGTTCATTTAACTACTGGACATGCAGCAGCTACTCTTCCTGGGGTCAACATGACATACAGCAGCTACTCTTCCTGGGGTTCATTAACTACTGAACATGCAGCAGCTACTCTTCCTGGGGTCCATTAACTACTGAACATGCAGCAGCTACTCTTCCTGGGGTTCATTAACTGCTGGACATGCAGCAGCTACTCTTCCTGGGGTTCATTAACTACTGAACATGCAGCAGCTACTCTTCCTGGTGTCAACATGACATGCAGCAGCTACTCTTCAAGGGGTTCATTAACTACTGGACATGCAGCAGCTACTCTTCCTGGGGTTCATTAACTACTGGACATGCAGCAGCTACTCTTCCTGGTGTCAACATGACATGCAGCAGCTACTCTTATTGGTGTCAACATGACATGCAGCAGCTACTCTTCCTGGTGTCAACATGACATGCAGCAGCTACTCTTCCTGGGGTTCATTAACTACTGGACATGCAGCAGCTACTCTTCCTGGGATTCATTAACTACTGGACATGCAGCAGCTACTCTTCCTGGTGTCATCATGACATGCAGCAGCTACTCTTCTTGGTGTCAACATGACATGCAGCAGCTACTCTTCCTGGTGTCAACATGACATGCCCAGATCATATCTTCTCTGTCTGTACAATAATCAGAAATAGATTACACGAAGAAGAGGCTACTTTTGCACGTTTCATTGATTTCCAGAAAGCTTTAGAATTTTTTTTTTTTTAAATAGGGATATTTTTAGCCTATAGTTTGTCAAAGACAGGGGGTTGATGGGAAATGTGTATTCTTTACAAAGTACCAATTGCTTGTGTGCGTGTTAATGAATATGGTACTGATTGGTTTCCCCACACCCTCGGGTGTAAAACGAGGAGACGCTGTTTCACTGCCACTTTGTTTGCTTTGTTTATAAATGATTTGGCAAAAGAAATTAAAACAGATAAATATTGGAGTAAGATACGTTGATGAAATGCTAAGTATCCGTTTATATACTGATTATATAAGTGTCCGTTTATATACTGATTATATTATTCTGATGGCAGAAACTGAACAAGACCTGTAGAACATGTTATTATGCGCAGTCTGTTGGTGTAAAAGATGGAGACTCAGGATTAACCAGACTAAAAACACAGATAATGACTTGGTGTACAAGGTGGAGACTCAGGATTAACCAGATAATGACTTGGTGTAGAAGGTGGAGACTCAGGATCAACCAGACTAAAACACAGATAGTGACTTGGTGTAGAAGGTGGAGACTCAGGATTAACCAGACAAAAACACAGATAATGACTTGGTGTACAAGGTGGAGACTCATGATCAACCAGACTAAAAACACAGATAATGAATTGGTGTAGAAGGTGGAGACTCATGATTAACCAGACTAAAACACAGATAATGACTTGGTGTAGAAGGTGGAGACTCATGATTAACCAGATAATGACTTGGTGTAGAAGGTGGAGACTCATGATTAACCAGACTAAAAACACAGATAATGAATTTTAGAAAAACAGGTACTAAGAGAAGTGTTTTTCAGTTTTGTTTCAGTTAAGACATTCCTGAGTTTACTAGCAATTATAAATATTTCTGTATTTTTTTATTGATGAACATATTACCTTTTTATATGGAACGGCTGACCTGGCTGACTCAGCAAGGGGCGTCAGGTAGCCTAGTGGTTAGAGTGGAGGGGCGGCAGGTAGCCTAGTGGTTAGAGTGGAGGGGCGGCAGGTAGTCTAGTGGTTATAGTGGAGGGAAGGCAGGTAGCCTAGTAGTTAGAGTGGAGGGGCGGCAGGTAGCCTAGTGGTTAGAGTGGAGGGGCAGAAGGGTAGCCTAGTGGTTAGAGCATTGGACTAGTAACCGGAAGGTTGTTTGATCGAATCCCTGAGCTGACTAGGTAAAAAAAATCTGTTGTTCTGCCCCTCAACGAGGCCGTCATTGTAAAATAAGAATTTGTTCTTAACTGACTTGCCTAGTTAAATTAAAAAATGTTTGCTGGGCTGCTGCAGGGGGCTCTATTCTTTGTGCCACTTCTGCATAGCTGTTCTGCTGGACTGTTGGTCTCTTCTTCTGTGGTCCTTCTGGAGGTCCTTCTGTGGACCTCCATGCCCACTATGGGTAGCTCAGTTGGTAGAGTATGGAGCTCACGACGTCAGAGGTAGTGCGTTTGATTGCTGGGACCACCCATACGTAAAATGTGTGCCCGCACGACTGTAAGTCACCTCTGCTAAATGACATATTATATAACTGTTGTTCTGTTAGCATGTGTGGAGTGGGGGGGGTTCCCTGAGTCTGTCGAGCCCAGAGAAAGGTTGAGGACACCTCAAATTACATCCTTTTCAACTCACCGCTCTGCTTAAAAAAAAGCAGGTGGTTTCAAATTCGCCAACAGTTTTAAAAGCGCCCCTTCCCGCCCAGTAGAGACGGGAGAGGAGGAACAGACCGGGAGAGGAGGAGCAAACCGGGAGAGGAGGAACAGACCGGGAGAGGAGGAACAGGTACCGGGAGAGGAGGAACGGACCGGGAAAGGAGGAACAGGTACCGGGAGAGGAGGAACAGCCCGGGAGAGGAGGAAGAGACCGGGAGAGGAGGAACAGACCGGGAGAGGAGGAGCAAACCGGGAGAGGAGGAACAGACCGGGGGAGGAGGAGCAAACCGGGAGAGGAGGAACAGGTACCGGGAGAGGAGGAACAGGTACCGGGAGAGGAGGAACAGGTACCGGGAGAGGAGGAACAGGTACCGGGAGAGGAGGAACAGGTACCGGGAGAGGAGGAACAGGCCGGGAGACGCAGCCTGTCTGAATCATCAGGCAGGAGAAGGGCTGACGTTACAGGATAGGAAGACATTAGGAAGACGTTACAGGATTGTTTGCTAAAATGGATGACGAAGAGGACACCAAGCTGGAGGAGACCAAGCTGGAGGAGACCAAGCTGGAGGACACCAAGCTGACGGACCACCAAGCTGACGGACCACCAAGCTGACGGACCACCAAGCTGACGGACCACCAAGCTGACGGACCACCAAGCTGGAGAACACCAAGCTGACGGACCACCAAGCTGACGGACCACCAAGCTGACGGACCACCAAGCTGGAGAACACCAAGCTGACGGACCACCAAGCTGACGGACCACCAAGCTGACGGACCACCAAGCTGACGGACCACCAAGCTGACGGACCACCAAGCTGACGGACTGTGGCACCTTTTGGGAGCATTGAAAGGCCAGAGATAGCCAGACTAGTAGTTGGGTATTGAAGAAAAGCCATCGGTGTGTGTTCTGCCAGCAGTACAGCGGATGAAGGCGCGCCATGAGCGCGGTGAACGGCTAAACGTGGTTTTTGGACAGCGATGGAATGACGGAGAAAACCTGAGTGCAGTGGGAAGATGTGTGTTGAGGAAGAATGGCGCCAAGTAGAAACCGTATTCTGCAGTCTCTGATGGCACAGAAATCTTACCCCGACGAGAGTGAGTATGAATGCAGAAGATGATTTGGGCCCAGTGGGAGTTATATTTTTGGAGAAAGTGGATCCCTACCTTTGGCTGACCCATTTTTGGCTGGGTAGAAAATAAATTGGGTACTGTTAAATCTGTGAAGCTAGCTCAACGTGGACAAGCAATGATTTTTTTTTGTTATGTTTCTTCCGTCCAGAGGGAGCGAGCACTTCGCGTCACGTGAACAAGGACAAGACCTGTGACTTGCTTTGCTCTCCGGAGCAGGACGCCTTTGAAAGTAGTGATTACTGGGGTGGCGTTAAGTGTTGAGGTGGAGCAAATTAAATACAAGATTCCCTGTGTCTTTGACACCCGCCATTTTGTGCAACACAGACCACGGTGGAGAGCATAGTGAAACTAGAAGGCACCGTCTGTCCTTATGAGTTTTGAAGCAGAGTCTTTGCCTGATAAAGTCATGTTAAGATATGTCACTTATCCAACTGAGCGCTTTTGTACCGAACCCACTAAGGTGTTTCAGATGCCAACCTTATGGTCATGTTGCAGCAGTGTGTAGGAGGGAGATTCATTGATGTGAGAAGTGTGTAGGAGGGCATGGGGACAAAGGAATGTGTTGTATCGGTGGGAAAAAAACTGTGTCAAATGTGCAGATGCCCATTTTGCTGGGGGGGGATCAGAAGTACCCAGTGAGAGAGAGACAGGTAGCCTAGTGGTTAGAGCATTGGGCCAGTAACCAAAAGGTTGCTAGATCGAATCCCTGTCCTGACAAGGTAAAAAAAAAATCTGTTGTTCTGCCCCCTGAACAAGGCAGTTAACCCACTGTTCCCCGGTAGGCCGTCATTGTAAATAAGAATTTGTTCTTAACTGACTTGTCTAGTTAAATAAAATAGGTTGTCAGAGTACAATAAAAGGTATTGTCTGCTGAGGCAGTGAAGATAGTAGAAGATGAATAGTAGGCCTTGGGCAATACAGAGATATATGAACAATGTGCTTTGGTAAGGTTGGCTTCTAACAATTCATTGTCATGGCTATCAAATGTACCGCAGAAATAGAATTGATGTTATGGTAGCAGCTGCAGAGAAGTATTTCAGTGTACAAAGTTTTCCTGCAGGAGAGTTGAAAGGTGTGTTGAAGGAAAGAGAGTCCTGTCCTCCCGGGCAGTCAGCCTGTTACTGCAGGAGAGTTGAAAGGTGTGTTGAAGGAAAGAGAGTCCTGTCCTCCCGGGCCGTCAGCCTGTTACTGCAGGAGAGTTGAAAGGTGTGTTGAAGGAACGAGAGTCCTGTCCTCCCGGGCCGTCAGCCTGTTACTGCAGGAGAGTTGAAAGGTGTGTTGAAGGAACGAGAGTCCTGTCCTCCCGGGCCGTCAGCCTGTTACTGCAGGAGAGTTGTAGGAACGAGAGTCCTGTCCTCCCAGGCCGTCAGCCTGTTACTGCAGGAGAGTTGAAAGGTGTGTTGAAGGAAAGAGAGTCCTGTCCTCCCGGGCCGTCAGCCTGTTACTGCAGGAGAGTTGTAGGAACGAGAGTCCTGTCCTCCCGGGCCGTCAGCCTGTTACTGCAGGAGAGTTGAAAGGTGTGTTGAAGGAACGAGAGTCCTGTCCTCCCGGGCAGTCAGCCTGTTACTGCAGGAGAGTTGAAAGGTGTGTTGAAGGAACGAGAGTCCTGTCCTCCCGGGCAGTCAGCCTGGTCTAGAATCAGTTAGGGTCAAAGTAGTGGAATGATTTGATTTGATTTGATTTTTTAAAAATGAAACACTGTTATATACACACTACCGTTCAAAAGTTTTTGGGGTCACTTAGAAATGTCCTTGTTTTTGAAAGAAAGTCACATTTTTTTTGTCCATTAAAATAACATGAAATTGATCAGAAATACAGTGTAGACATTGTTAATATCGTAAATGACTATTGTAGCTGGAAACAGCTGATTGTTTATGGAATATCTACATAGGCGTACAGAGGCCCATTATCAGCAACCATCACTCCTGTGTTCCTATGGCACGTTGTGTTAGCTAATCCAAGTTTATCATTTTAAAGGCTAATTGATCATTAGAAAACTCTTTTGCAATCATTGTAATCATGTAAGGATTACCATTCTGTTCCTACCAGTGTAATTATCATTGTAATCCTGTAGGGATTAACCTTTCTGTTCCTACCAGTATAATTATCATTGTAGGATTACCTTTCTGTTCCTACCAGTGTAATTATCATTGTAATCCTGTAGGAATATCTCTCTGTTCCTACCAGTGAAATTATCATTCTAATCCTGTAGGGATTAACCTTTCTGTTCCTACCAGTGTAATTATCATTGTAATCCTGTAGGAATATCTCTCTGTTCCTACCAGTGTAATTATCATTGTAATCCTGTAGGGATTACCTTTCTGTTCCTACCAGTGTAATTATCATTGTAATCTTATAGGGATTAACCTTTCTGGTCCTACCAGTGAGAACAGATCAGCATCAGCACTGCGGACGGGCCACTTCCTCCCAAAGCACTTCCACGCTCCCTGTCAAAGATTTTTAGAAGCATTGGATTGGTGTAAACATTGGCTGTAGGGAGGTCTGCATCATTTTTAAATCCATGACTGGGAGTGGAGGGTGGAGAATGGACATTGCATCCCTGGAGGTGGAGCTCAGTCCAGTTCACTGTTGGAGAGAGAGAGAGAGAGAGACCTCTGCTGGTCACACAGACCAACTGCATGAGTTGTATGAGTCCTAATAGAGACTGTATGAGTGTATGAGTCCTGTATGAGTCCTAATAGAGACTGTATGAATGTATGAGTCCAGTATGAGTCCTAATAGAGACTGTATGAGTGTATGAGTCCTGTATGAGTCCTAATAGAGACTGTATGAGTGTATGAGTCCTGTATGAGTCCTAATAGAGACTGTATGAGTGTATGAGTCCTGTATGAGTCCTAATAGAGAGACTGTATGAGTGTATGAGTCCTGTATGAGTCCTAATAGAGACTGTATGAGTGTATGAGTCCTGTATGAGTCCTAATAGAGACTGTATGAGTGTATGAGTCCTGTATGAGTCCTAATAGAGACTGTATGAGTGTATGAGTCCTGTATGAGTCCTAATAGAGACTGTATGAGTGTATGAGTCCTGTATGAGTCCTAATAGAGAGACTGTATGAGTGTATGAGTCCTGTATGAGTCCTAATAGAGAGACTGTATGAGTGTATGAGTCCTGTATGAGTCCTAATAGAGAGACTGTATGAGTGTATGAGTCCTGTATGAGTCCTAATAGAGACTGTATGAGTGTATGAGTCCTGTATGAGTCCTAATAGAGACTGTATGAGTGTATGAGTCCTGTATGAGTCCTAATAGAGAGACTGTATGAGTGTATGAGTCCTGTATGAGTCCTAATAGAGAGACTGTATGAGTGTATGAGTCCTGTATGAGTCCTAATAGAGACTGTATGAGTGTATGAGTCCTGTATGATGTATGAGTGTATGAGTCCTGTATGAGTCCTAATAAAGACTGTATGAGTGTATGAGTCCTGTATGAGTCCTAATACCCATAAAACTTAAGCACTCAAACAACTGGTTAGACGGCATTTATGTATTTCCAAAATGTTGGTTTACTTTAATTTAACTGTATGCTAGGTGTTAATAGCAACTGGCTGACTCACTCAGTGCTAACGTAACGTTAGCAGGCTGGTAGGCGCTAACGTTAGCAGGCTGGTTGGGCTAACGTTAGCAGGCTGATAGAGGCTAACGTTAGCAGGCTGGTAGGAGATAAAGATAGCAGGCTGGTAGGAGGTAACGTTAGCAGGCTGGTTGGGCTAACGTTAGCAGGCTGGTTGGGCTAACGTTAGCAGGCTGGTTGGGATAACGTTAGCAGGCTGGTAGGGGCTAACGTTAGCAGGCTGGTAGGGGATAACGTTAGCAGGCTGGTTGGGCTAACGTTAGCAGGCTGGTAGAGGCTAACGTTAGCAGGCTGGTAGAGGCTAACGTTAGCAGGCTGGTAAAGGCTAACTTTTGCAGGCTGGTAGAGGCTAACGTTAGCAGGCTGGTAGGGGCTAACGTTAGCAGGCTGGTAGGGGCTAAAGTTAGCAGGCTGGTAGGGGCTAACGTTAGCAGGCTGGTAGGGCTAACGTTAGCAGGCTGGTTGGGCTAACGTTAGCAGGCTGGTAGGAGATAACGTTAGCAGGCTGGTAAGGGCTAACGTTAGCAGGCTGGTAAGGGCTAACGTTAGCAGGCTGGTAGGGCTAACGTTGGCAGGCTGGTAGGGCTAACGTTAGCAGGCTGGTAGGGCTAACGTTAGCAGGCTGGTAGGGCTAACGTTAGCAGGCTGGTAGAGGCTAACGTTAGCAGGCTGGTAGAGGCTAACGTTAGCAGGCTGGTAGAGGCTAACGTTAGCAGGCTGGTAGAGGCTAACGTTAGCAGGCTGGTAAAGGCTAACTTTTGCAGGCTGGTAGGGGCTAACGTTAGCAGGCTGGTAGGGGCTAACGTTAGCAGGCTGGTAGGGGCTAACGTTAGCAGGCTGGTAGGGGCTAACGTTAGCAGGCTGGTTGGGCTAACGTTAGCAGGCTGGTTGGGCTAACGTTAGCAGGCTGGTAGGAGATAACGTTAGCAGGCTGGTAGAGGATAACGTTGGCAGGCTGGTAAGGGCTAACGTTAGCAGGCTGGTAGGGCTAATGTTGGCAGGCTGGTAGGGCTAACGTTAGCAGGCTGGTAGGGCTAACGTTAGCAGGCTGGTAGGGCTAACGTTAGCAGGCTGGTAGAGGCTAACGTTAGCAGGCTGGTAGAGGCTAACGTTAGCAGGCTGGTAGAGGCTAACGTTAGCAGGCTGGTAAAGGCTAACTTTTGCAGGCTGGTAGAGGCTAACGTTAGCAGGCTGGTAGGGGCTAACCTTAGCAGGCTGGTAGGGGCTAACGTTAGCAGGCTGGTAGGGGCTAACGTTAGCAGGCTGGTTGGGATAACGTTAGCAGGCTGGTTGGGCTAACGTTAGCAGGCTGGTTGGGCTAACGTTAGCAGGCTGGTTGGGGCTAACGTTAGCAGGCCGGTAAGGGCTAACGTTAGCAGGCCGGTAGGGGATAACGTTAGCAGGCTGGTTGGGCTAACGTTAGCAGGCTGGTAGGAGATAACGTTAGCAGGCTTGTTGGGCTAACGTTAGCAGGCCAGTAAGGGCTAACATTAGCAGGCTGGTATGTGCTAACGTTAGCAGGCTGGTAGGGGCTAACGTTAGCAGGCTGGTAGGGCTAACGTTAGCAGGCTGGTTGGGCAAACGTTAGCAGGCTGGTAGGCTAACGTTAGCAGTTGGATAGCAACCTTGCAAGCTGATTTGTAACAATAAATTCATAAAGTATTTGCTTGCAAGTTGGCTGAAAATGTAATTAAAACCAGTACTCAAATTGTGCAAACAGCTTTGTTTATTTTGAAGTTATTTCTGTTAGAGTTTACATAATAGAGAAAATAGGCTGGTTTCCCGGGTCCTCCATATTAAATCACATCCTGGTAGCCTAGTGGTTAGAGGGGGAGGCAGGTAGCCTAGTGGTTAGAGGGGGGGAGGCAGGTAGCCTAGTGGTTAGAGTAGAGGGGGGGGGCAGGTAGCCTAGTGGTTAGAGGGGGAGGCAGGTAGCCTAGTGGTTAGAGGGGGAGGCAGGTAGCCTAGTGGTTAGAGGGGGGAGGCAGGTAGCCTAGTGGTTAGAGGGGGAGGCAGGTAGCCTAGTGGTTAGGGGGGGGGGGCAGGTAGCCTAGAGGTTAGAGGGGGGGAGGCAGGTAGCCTAGTGGTTAGAGGGGGGGGGGGGGCAGGTAGCCTAGTGGTTAGAGGGGGAGGCAGGTAGCCTAGTGGTTAGAGGGGGAGGCAGGTAGCCTAGTGGTTAGAGGGGGGGGCAGGTAGCCTAGTGGTTAGAGGGGGGGGCAGGTAGCCTAGTGGTTAGAGGGGGAGGCAGGTAGCCTAGTGGTTAGAGGGGGGGCAGGTAGCCTAGTGGTTAGAGGGGGAGGCAGGTAGCCTAGTGGTTAGAGGGGGGGGGCAGGTAGCCTAGTGGTTAGAGGGGGAGGCAGGTAGCCTAGTGGTTAGAGTGGAGGGGAGGCAGGTAGCCTAGTGGTTAGAGGGGGAGGCAGGTAGCCTAGTGGTTAGAGGGGGAGGCAGGTAGCCTAGTGGTTAGAGGGGGAGGCAGGTAGCCTAGTGGCTAGAGGGGGAGGCAGGTAGCCTAGTGGTTAGAGGGGGAGGCAGGTAGCCTAGTGGTTAGAGGGGGGAGGCAGGTAGCCTAGTGGTTAGAGGGGGGAGGCAGGTAGCCTAGTGGTTAGAGGGGGGAGGCAGGTAGCCTAGTGGTTAGAGGGGGAGGCAGGTAGCCTAGTGGTTAGAGGGGGGAGGCAGGTAGCCTAGTGGTTAGAGGGGGAGGCAGGTAGCCTAGTGGTTAGAGGGGCGGCAGCGTAGCCTAGTGGTTAGAGGGGGAGGCAGGTAGCCTAGTGGTTAGAGGGGGGGCAGGTAGCCTAGTGGTTAGAGGGGGGAGGCAGGTAGCCTAGTGGTTAGAGGGGGAGGCAGGTAGCCTAGTGGTTAGAGGGGGGACAGGTAGCCTAGTGGTTAGAGGGGGGAGGCAGGTAGCCTAGTGGTTAGAGGGGGGAGGCAGGTAGCCTAGTGGTTAGAGGGGGAGGCAGGTAGCCTAGTGGTTAGAGGGGAGGCAGGTAGCCTAGTGGTTAGAGGGGGGAGGCAGGTAGCCTAGTGGTTAGAGGGGGAGGCAGGTAGCCTAGTGGTTAGAGGGGGGGCAGGTAGCCTAGTGGTTAGAGGGGGGAGGCAGGTAGCCTAGTGGTTAGAGGGGGGAGGCAGGTAGCCTAGTGGTTAGAGGGGGGGCAGGTAGCCTAGTGGTTAGAGGGGGAGGCAGGTAGCCTAGTGGTTAGAGGGGGGAGGCAGGTAGCCTAGTGGTTAGAGGGGGGGCAGGTAGCCTAGTGGTTAGAAGGGGGGGGCAGGTAGCCTAGTGGTTAGGGGGGGGGGGGGCAGGTAGCCTAGTGGTTAGAGGGGGGGGGCAGGTAGCCTAGTGGTTAGGGGGGGGGGGGCAGGTAGCCTAGTGGTTAGAGGGGGGGCAGGTAGCCTAGTGGTTAGGGGGGGGGGGGCAGGTAGCCTAGTGGTTAGAGTGGAGAGTTGGCAGGTAGCCTAGTGGTTTGAGGGGGGGCAGGTAGCCTAGTGATTAGAGGGGGGGGGACAGGTAGCTTAGTGGTTAGAGGGGGGGGCAGGTAGCCTAGTGGTTAGAGTGGAGGGGCGGCAATACCTGCCTCTCAGACCCTGGACCCTGGACAGAACAACCTCTCAGACCCTGGACAGAACAACCTCTCAGACCCTGGACCCTGGACAGAACAACCTCTCAGACCCTGGACAGAACAACCTCTCAGGCCCTGGACAGAACAACCTCTCAGGTCCTGGACAGAACAACCTCTCAGACCCTGGACCCTGGACAGAACAACCTCTCAGACCCTGGACAGAACAACCTCTAAGACCCTGGACAGAACAACCCCTCAGACCCTGGACAGAACAACCTCTCAGAACCTGGACAGAACAACCTCTCAGACCCTGGACCCTGGACAGAACAACCTCTCAGGCCCTGGACAGAACAACCTCTCAGGCTCTGGACCCTGGACAGAACAACCTCTCAGACCCTGGACAGAACAACCTCTCAGGCCCTGGACAGAACAACCTCTCAGGCCCTGGACAGAACAACCTCTCAGGCCCTGGACAGAACAACCCCTCAGGCCCTGGACAGAACAACCCCTCAGACCCTGGACAGAACAACCTCTCTCAGGCTCTGGACAGAACAACCTCTCTCAGGCTCTGGACCCTGGACAGAACAACCTCTCAGACCCTGGACAGAACAACCTCTCAGACCCTGGACAGAACAACCTCTCAGACCCTGGACAGAACAACCTCTCAGACCCTGGACCCTGGACAGAACAACCTCTCAGACCCTGGACAGAACAACCTCTCAGACCCTGGACCCTGGACAGAACAACCTCTCAGACCCTGGACAGAACAACCTCTCAGACCCTGGACAGAACAACCTCTCAGACCCTGGACAGAACAACCTCTCAGACCCTGGACAGAACAACCTCTCAGACCCTGGACCCTGGACAGAACAACCTCTCAGACCCTGGACCCTGGACAGAACAACCTCTCAGACCCTGGACAGAACAACCTCTCAGACCCTGGACAGAACAACCTCTCAGACCCTGGACAGAACAACCTCTCAGACCCTGGACAGAACAACCTCTCAGAACCTGGACAGAACAACCTCTCAGACTCTGGACCCTGGACAGAACAACCTCTCAGGCCCTGGACAGAACAACCTCTCAGACCCTGGACAGAACAACCTCTCAGACCCTGGACAGAACAACCTCTCAGACCCTGGACAGAACAACCTCTCAGGCCCTGGACAGAACAACCTCTCAGACCCTGGACAGAACAACCTCTCAGACCCTGGACAGAACAACCTCTCAGGCCCTGGACAGAACAACCTCTCAGACCCTGGACAGAACAACCTCTCAGAACCTGGACAGAACAACCTCTCAGACCCTGGACAGAACAACCTCTCAGACTCTGGACCCTGGACAGAACAACCTCTCAGACAGGTATATTTACACATTGTATTTTTTTAATGTTTGTCAGTTATACATTTTTTTTATTTCATATTTTTTTACATTCACAACTTTATATTTACATGAACCCTGAAGAATAAAGACAGACTTTTAGCACTAGTAGGTTCCGCATCTCGACCCGCTGTAGAATACTGACGGAAAAGGCAAGGATAATGTAATGCATCATGTCATAGCTGTCACACGGGCAGAGCAGAAAGCCAATCAGAGATTCTTCCTCTACCTCACCCCTCCACTACCCCTCTACCTCACCACCCCTCTACCTCAT
The DNA here is from genome assembly GCF_965601325.2 of Salmo salar. NCBI lineage: Eukaryota > Metazoa > Chordata > Actinopteri > Salmoniformes > Salmonidae > Salmo > Salmo salar. The sequence goes on from NC_138293.1 coordinate 105,295,266, forward strand.
CACCCCTCTACCCCTTCCACCCCCTCTACCTCACCACCCCACTACCTCACCCCCACTCCCCCTCTACTTCACCACCCCTCCACCCCTCTACCCCTCCACCCCTCTACCTCACCACCCCACTACCTCACCACCCCTCTACCTCACCACCCCACTACCTCACCACCCCTCTACCTCACCACCCCCACTACCTCACCACCCCACTACCTCACCACCCCTCTACCCCTCCACCCCACTACCTCACCATCCCACTACCTCACCACCCCTCTACCCCTCTACCTCACCACCCGTCTACCTCACCACCCCACTACCTCACCACCCCTCTACCCCACTACCTCACCACCCCACTACCTCACCACCCCTCTACCCCTCTACCTCACCACCCCACTACCTCACCACCCCTCTACCCCTCTACCTCACCACCCCTCTACTTCACCACCCCTCCACCCCTCTACCCCTCCACCCCTCTACCCCTCTACCTCACCACCCCTCTACCTCACCACCCCACTACCTCACCACCCCACTACCTCACCACCCCTCTACCCCTCCACCTCACCACCCCACTACCTCACCACCCCACTACCTCACCACCCCTCCTACCCCTCTACCTCACCACCCCTCTACCTCACCACCCCACTACCTTACCACCCCTCTACCCCACTACCTCACCACCCCACTACCTCACCACCCCTCTACCTCACCACCCCTCTACCTCACCACCCCACTACCTTACCACCCCTCTACCCCTCTACCTCACCACCCCACTACCTCACCACCCCTCTACCCCTCTACCTCACCACCCCACTACCTCACCACCCCACTACCTCACTACCTCACCACCCCTCTACCCCTCTCCCCCACTACCTCACCACCCCTCTACCCCTCTACCTCACCACCCCTCTACCTCACCACCCCACTACCTCACCACCCCTCTACCTCACCACCCCACTACCTCACCACCCCTCTACCCCACTACCTCACCACCCCTCTACCCCACTACCTCACCACCCCACTACCTCACCACCCCTCTCCCCCTCCACCTCACCCCCCCCCCCTCACCTGCTAGTTCTCTCTGTTCCGGCGGGACCTTCCCAGCAGCCTGAATCATGGGGACTGATCCGAAGTAACCGTTGGTTACACCCATGAGGAGAGAAAAGAGGCAGGGCCAGACGGGGTGGGACAAGGTTGGGGTGGAGGAAGGGTACACGCACATCACCAACAGAGGGATGAAGACCACCCGCAGGCAGGAGAAGAGGAGCAGGTAAACCCCCGTCCACTCATAGGGCAACGCAGCCAGGATCTGGAAAGGACAGAGGGCTTAGTGAGGCAAGGTCTATATCTGTATATCTATATATCATATATCTATATATCTATCTATCATATATCTATCTATCATATATCTATCATATATCTATCATATATCTATATATCTATCTATCTATCTATCTATTCTACAGTATCTATCTATCTATTCTACAGTATCTATCTATCTATCTATCTATCTATCTATCTATCTATTCTACAGTATCTATCTATCTATTCTACAGTATCTATCTATTCTACAGTATCTATCTATCTATTCTACAGTATCTATCTATCTATCTATCTATCTATCTATCTATCTATCTATCTATCTATCTATCTATCTATCTATCTATCTATCTATCTATCTATCTATCTATCTATTCTACAGTATCTATCTATCTATCTATCTATCTATCTATCTATCTATCTATTCTACAGTATCTATCTATCTATCTATTCTACAGTATCTATCTATCTATCTATTCTACAGTATCTATCTATCTATTCTACAGTATCTATCTATCTATCTATCTATCTATCTATCTATCTATCTATCTATCTATCTATCTATCTATCTATCTATCTATCTATCTATCTATCTATCTATCTATCTATCTATCTATCTATCTATCTATCTATCTATCTATCTATCTATCTATCTATCTATCTATCTATCTATCTATCTATCTATCTATCTATCTATCTATCTATCATATATCTATCTATCTATCATATATCTATCTATCTATCATATATCTATCTATCTAGTAGACTGACCTTGCCTACGAAGTCGGCCATGTTGAATGTGGCCATGATGAGTATAGGTAGCCACTCCCCCAGGGTTGGGTTGCGTATCTCTGATTCCAGACCAGGAAACAGACACAGAGTGATGCTGTAGGTCACTGCTATAGACAACATGTAGGCCCAGATCACCCTGGCAACGATGTACCTGTGAAGAAACATATCTGACGGGGGAGAGAGGGGGAGGGGGAGGGAGGAGAGGGGAGAGGGAGGAGAGGTATGAGAGGGGGAGGGGGAGGGAGGAGAGGGGAGAGGGAGGAGAGGTATGAGAGGGGGAGGGGGAGGGAGGAGAGGGGAGGGGGATGAGAGGGGGAGGGGGAGGGGATGAGAGGGGGAGGGAGGAGAGGGGAGAGGGAGGAGAGGTATGAGAGGGGGAGGGGGAGGGAGGAGAGGGGAGGGGGATGAGAGGGGGAGGGGGAGGGGATGAGAGGGGGAGGGAGGAGAGGGGGAGGGATGAGAGGGGAGGGATGAGGGGGAGGGGAGGGATGAGAGGGGAGGGGAGGGGAGAGGGGGAAGCGAGGGGGAGGAGAGAAGGGGAAGGGGAGAAGAGGGGGAGGGAGGGGGGAAGAGGGAGAAGGGGGAGGGAGGGGGGAAGAGGAAGAAGGGGGAGGGAGGGGGGAAGAGGAAGAAGGGGGAGGGGAGGAGATGGAGGAGGGATAAGTGGGAGGGGAGGAGAGGGGAGAGGGGGAGGGAAGAGGGATGCTGTAGGTATTCATAGTGTACAAACATTGGGTAGAATCATTGAGTATGTTTACAAAGCACACTAATACATTCGATATTACAGTTTCTCCAGATCACGAAGACACTTTGAATGAAACTGGCGTGGATCTGATCTGATCTGATCTCCATCACAACCTCATGAGCACTACAGTATTACTTTGTGCTAAACTCTTAAAGTCATTTCTCTTTTGTTTTTCACACACAATGCAAATGCTAAGCACATTTTTGGAAAAAACAGTAAACACAACTCTCTTCAAAAAGATACAAAACTCAGTTGAGCAAATGATGTCAAACAAAATGAAAACATTTGGTCACATCTGATACAAATTACTCGCATGAATGTGAACCTCTTCTGCACGTGTGCAAAAACGTCTTTGCACAATTGTTCAATCAGAAATCATTCATGCGTACAAGAGGTCACCTCTGAGTTGCTGTTGGCAAGACAGGACCAAGTCAGAGGCTGAGGGCAAGACAGGACCAAGTCAGAGGCTGAGAGCAAGACAGGACCGAGTCAGCGGCTGAGAGCAAGACAGGACCCAGTCAGCGGCTGAGGGCAAGACAGGACGAGTCAGAGGCTGAGGGCAAGACAGGACCAAGTCAGAGGCTGAGGGCAAGACAGGACCAAGTCAGAGGCTGAGAGCAAGACAGGACCAAGTCAGCGGCTGAGGGCAAGACAGGACCAAGTCAGAGGCTGAGGGCAAGACAGGACCAAGTCAGAGGCTGAGGGCAAGACAGGACCAAGTCAGAGGCTGAGGGCAAGACAGGACCGAGTCAGAGGCTGAGAGCAAGACAGGACCGAGTCAGAGGCTGAGAGCAAGACAGGACCAAGTCAGAGGCTGAGGGCAAGACAGGACCAAGTCAGAGGCTGAGGGCAAGACAGGACCGAGTCAGAGGCTGAGAGCAAGACAGGACCAAGTCAGAGGCTGAGGGCAAGACAGGACCAAGTCAGAGGCTGAGGGCAAGACAGGACCAAGTCAGAGGCTGAGGGCAAGACAGGACCGAGTCAGAGGCTGAGAGCAAGACAGGACCGAGTCAGAGGCTGAGAGCAAGACAGGACCAAGTCAGAGGCTGAGGGCAAGACAGGACCAAGTCAGAGGCTGAGGGCAAGACAGGACCGAGTCAGAGGCTGAGAGCAAGACAGGACCGAGTCAGAGGCTGAGGGCAAGACAAGACCAAGTCAGAGGCTGAGGGCAAGACAGGACCAAGTCAGGGGCTGAGGGCAAGACAGGACCAAGTCAGGGGCTGAGAGCAAGACAGGACCAAGTCAGAGGCTAAGAGCAAGACAGGACCAAGTCAGAGGCTGAGGGCAAGACAGGACCAAGTCAGAGGCTGAGGGCAAGACAGGACCAAGTCAGAGGCTGAGGGCAAGACAGGACCGAGTCAGAGGCTGAGAGCAAGACAGGACCGAGTCAGAGGCTGAGGGCAAGACAAGACCAAGTCAGAGGCTGAGGGCAAGACAGGACCAAGTCAGGGGCTGAGGGCAAGACAGGACCAAGTCAGGGGCTGAGGGCAAGACAGGACCAAGTCAGGGGCTGAGAGCAAGACAGGACCAAGTCAGAGGCTGAGGGCAAGACAGGACCAAGTCAGAGGCTAAGAGCAAGACAGGACCAAGTCAGAGGCTGAGGGTGAAACAGGACCGAGTCAGAGGCTGAGGGCAAGACAGGACCGAGTCAGAGGCTGAGGGCTGTTTATTTACCACCACAGAAAGATGCTGGCACTAAGACCGCACTCAGTCAGCTGTATAAGGAAATAACCAAACAGGAAACCGCTCACCCAGAGTCGGCGCTCCTAGTGGCCAGAGACTAATGCAGGGAAACTTAAATCAGTTCTACCAAATTTCCATCAACATGTTAAATGTGCAACCAGAGGGAGAAAATAATTCTAGATCACCTGTACTCCACACACAGAGACACGTACAAAGCTCTCCCTTGCCCTCCATTTGGTAAATCTGACCATAATTCTATCCTCCTGATTCCAGCTTACAATCAAAAACTAAAGCAGGAAGTACCAGTGACTCGGTCTATAAAAAAGTGGTCAGATGAAGCAGATGCTAAACTACAGGACTGTTTTGCTAGAACAGACTGGAACATGTTCTGGGATTCTTCCGATGGCATTGAGGAGTACACCACATCAGTCACTGGCTTTATCAATAAGTGCATCGAGGACGTCGTCCCCACAGTGACCGTACGTACATACCCCAACCAGAAGCCATGGATTACAGGCAACATTCACACTGAGCTAAAGGGTAGAGCTGCCGCTTTCAAGGTGCGGGACTCTAACCCGGAAGCTTACAAGAAATCCTGCTATGCCCTCCGACGAACCATCAAACAGGCAAAGCGTCAATACAGGGCTAAGATTGAATCCTACTACACCGGCTCTGACGCTCGTCGGATGTGGCAGGGCTTGCAAACTATTACAGACTACAAAGGGAAGCACAGCCGAGAGCTGCCCAGTGACACGAGTAAGACCTTTAAACAGGTCAACATACACAAGGCTGCGGGGCCAGACGGATTACCAGGATGTGTACTGTGAGCATGCGCTGACCAACTGGCAGGTGTCTTCACTGACATTTTCAACATGTCCCTGATTGAGTCTGTAATACCAACATGTTTCAAGCAGACCATCATAGTCCCTGTGCCCAAGAACACTAAGGTAACCTGCCTAAATGACTACAGAACCATAGCACTCACATCTGTAGCCATGAAATGCTTTGAAAGGTTGTTAATGGCTCACATCAACTTTGAGGGGTACTATGGTGTTGAACGCTGAGCTGTAGTCAATGAACAGCATTCTCTCACACAGGTGTTCCTTTTGTCCAGGTGGGAAAGGGCAGTGTGGAGTGAAATAGAGATGGCATCATCTGTGGATCTGTTAGGGCGGTATGCAAATTGGAGTGGGTCTAGGGTTTCTGGGATAATGGTGTTGATGTGAGCCATGACCAGCCTTTCAAAGCACTTCATGGCTACAGCCAAGACAATGCAGCAGTTGCTTCAGGACAAGTCTCTGAATGTCCTTGAGTGGCCCAGCCAGAGCCCGGACTCGAACATCTCGGTGAGACCTGAAAATAGCTGTGCAGCGACGCTCCCCATCTAACCTGACAGAGCTTGAGAGGATCTGCAGAGAAGAATGGGACAAACTCCACAAATACATCAGCTCCACAGGTAACTTCCACAAAGCTGTGAACGATCTGAGAGACAAGGCAAGAAGGGCTTTCCATGCCATCAATAGGAACATAAAATTCAACATACCAATTAGGATCTGGCTAAAAATACATGAATCAGTTATAGAACCCATTGCCCTTTATGGTTGTGAGGTCTGGGGTCCGCTCACCAACCAAGAATTCACAAAATGGGACAAACACCAAATTGAGACTGCATGCTGAATTCTGCCAAAAGATATCCTCTGTGTACAACGTAAAACACAAAATAATGCAGAGCAGAATTAGGCCGATACCCGCTAATTATCAAAATCCAGAAAAGAGCTGTTAAATTCATCATGTCAAAATCACCTAAAAGGAAGCGATTCCCAAACCTTCCATAACAAAGCCATCACCTACAGAGAGATGAACCTGGAGAAGAGTCCCCTAAGCAAGCTGGTCCTGGGGCTCTGTTCACAAACACAAACACACCCCACAGAGCCCCAGGACAGTAACACAATTAGACCCAATCAAATCATGAGAAAACAAAAAGATAATTACATAACACATTGAAAGAATCAACAAAAAAACTGAGCGAACTAGAATGCTATTTGTCCCTAAACAGAGAGAACACAGTGGCAGAATACCTGACCACTGTGACAGACCCAATCTTAAGGAAAGCTTTGACTATGTACAGACTCAGTGAGCATAGCCTTGCTATTGAGAAAGGCCGCCGAAGGCAGACCTGGCTCTCAAGAGAAGACAGGCTATGTGCAACACTGCCCACAAAATTAGGTGGAAACTGAGCAGCACTTCCTAACCTCCTGCCAAATGCATGACCATATTAGAGACACACATTTCCCTCAGATTACACAGATACACAAATAACTCGAAAACAAACCCAATTTTGATAAACTCCCATATCTACTGGGTGAAATACCACAGTGTTCCATCACAGCAGCAAGATGTGTGACCTGTTGCCACAAGAAAAGGGCAACCAGTGAAGAACAAACACCATTGTAAATACAACCCATATTTATGTTTATTTTCCCTTTTGTACTTTAACTATTTGTACATAATATGACATTTGTAATGTTTTTATTATTTTGGAACTTTTGTGAGTGTAATGTTTACTGTTCATTTTTGTTATTGTAGACAGACAGACAGACAGACAGACAGACAGACAGACAGACAGACAGACAGACAGACAGACAGACAGACAGACAGACAGACAGACAGACAGACAGACAGACAGACAGACAGACAGACAGATAGATAGATAGATAGATAGATAGATAGACAGATAGATAGATAGATAGTGGTTGTTACCTCGTAGTCCAGGCCAGCTTCTCCGGATCTTGTCTTTAGGAATTCCAAACCGAACGTACGTCCCTCCCGTGAACTCATCCGTGACGTCATCAGATGGCGACGTCGTCGCCGCCACTCCGTTACCCTGAGATGAGACAAAACACTTCATGTATCAACACTCCCCCCTCTCCATAGCCTCCTTGTCTCCTATCCTCTCCTGGTTTCCTCTGGAGTGCATAACCCCAACATGTCAGGTCAACCAGGTCCCTTAGATAGGAAATAACCGTGTGTGTGTGTGTGTGTGTGTTCAGCAGGTTGACGTAACCTTGTTCAGGTACGTAGGAGACGTAGTCACTGTGATGCATGTGGCAATAAGCCAACGTTACATTAGTAAAATAAAGACTCTCTCTCTCTCTCTCTCTCTCTCTCTCTCTCTCTCTCTCTCTCTCTCTCTCTCGCTACATTAGTTGATTAGCAGCGGGGATTCAGGCCAGAAGAACCACTGATTATCCCACCACTCTACCTGATTATCCCACCACTCTCCCTGATTATCCCACCACTCTACCTGATTATCCCACCACTCTACCTGATTATCCCACCAGTCTCCCTGATTATCCCACCACTCTACCTGATTATCCCACCACTCTCCCTGATTATCCCACCACTCTCCCTGATTATCCCACCACTCTACCTGATTATCCCACCACTCTCCCTGATTATCCCACCACTCTACCTGATTATCCCACCACTCTACCTGATTATCCCACCACTCTACCTGATTATCCCACCACTCTACCTGATTATCCCACCACTCTCCCTGATTATCCCACCACTCTCCCTGATTATCCCACCACTCTACCTGATTATCCCACCACTCTCCCTGATTATCCCACCACTCTACCTGATTATCCCACCACTCTCCCTGATTATCCCACCACTCTACCTGATTATCCCACCACTCTACCTGATTATCCCACCACTCTACCTGATTATCCCACCACTCTCCCTGATTATCCCACCACTCTACCTGATTATCCCACCACTCTACCTGATTATCCCACCACTCTCCCTGATTATCCCACCACTCTCCCTGATTATCCCACCACTCTCCCTGATTATCCCACCACTCTACCTGATTATCCCACCACTCTCCCTGATTATCCCACCACTCTCCCTGATTATCCCACCACTCTCCCTGATTATCCCACCACTCTACCTGATTATCCCACCACTCTACCTGATTATCCCACCACTCTACCTGATTATCCCACCACTCTACCTGATTATCCCACCACTCTACCTGATTATCCCACCACTCTACCTGATTATCCCACCACTCTACCTGATTATCCCACCACTCTACCTGATTATCCCACCACTCTACCTGATTATCCCACCACTCTACCTGATTATCCCACCACTCTACCTGATTATCCCATAGAACCACTGTACTTCATTACCACTCTCCCCCCAGGTCTAGACTGACTTACAAATCTTACTTCCTCTGTAGTGACGTCGTGGTGAACCCTGTATCCCGTCCCGCTGACCTCCGACCCGATGTCATGACCTATCCCCTGGCCGTGACCCCGGTGGGTGGGGCCTGTGTAGTAGCGGACGAATCGTGAGCGACGGACAATGAGGTGGAGAAGGAAGCAGAGCATCTCTATGGTGATGGAAACCAGGAAGAAGATGAGTGTGTTTATTCTCTCGTTACTGATCAGGAGCTTCGTGAAGATACGACTCAGAGAGATGATTACACCTGCTGTACCTGGGGAGAGGAGAGAGAGAGAAGAGAGAGAGAGAGAGAGAGAGAGAGAGAGAGAGAGAGAGAGAGAGAAGAGAGGAGAGGGAGGAGAGGATTAGTGAAGATATGACAAGCATTGTGATTGGTTGAGAAGCGTTCCAAGCCGTGCTAAACAAGTAATTTACAATCGGTAGGCTGGTGACGCAAAAATGTATTGAAATAAATAAATTGTCTGTGTTATGATTACAATAATTCCCCTTTCTGTCAAATTGTCTGGCAATAGCCTACAAGTGTAGCTTATAGATGTATAGAATATACAGTAATATAATGAAGATGTCTAGAATATACAGTAATATAATGAAGTGGTATAGAATATACAGTAATATAATGAAGATGCTAGAATATACAGTAATATAATGAAGTGTTAGAATATACAGTAATATAATGAAGATGCATAGAATATACAGTAATATAATGAAGATGTCTAGAATATACAGTATATAATGAAGTGTCTAGAATATACAGTAATATAATGAAGTGGTATAGAATATACAGTAATATAATGAAATGGTATAGAATATACAGTAATATAACGACGATGACAGCTCTTACTTTCTCCAGTCATCACCCCCTGTGTGTATCTCTTGGGCAGCATCCCCATGTAACCATAGAAACTGGACTGCTGTACTGAGGGAGGACAAACGCAAACACAAAAGGCCTTTTCACACGGCATCGTTCGTAGCCCCGGGCTATCGTAGCCCCAGGCTAAGACTGACTCTGGGCTAGCTTATCCTGTGTTCACACAAGCATTTGTTAACCCTGGGCTAAGGATTCACACTGGTATACCAAAGCCCTGGGATAAGGATTTACACTGGTATTCCAAAGCCCTGGGGCTAAGAATTCACATGGGTATACCAAAGCCCTGGGATAAGGATTCACACTGGTATACCAAAGCCCTGGGCTAAGGATTCACACTGGTATTCCAAAGCCCCGGGCTAAGGATTCACACTGGTATTCCAAAGCCCCAGGGCTAAGGATTCACACTGGTATTCCAAAGCCCCGGGCTAAGGATTCACACTGGTATTCCAAAGCCCCGGGATAAGGATTCACATTGGTATACCAAAGCCCCGGAGGTAAGGATTCACACTGGTATTCCAAAGCCCCGGGCTAAGGATTCACATTGGTATACCAAAGCCCCGGGGTAAGGATTCACACTGGTATACCAAAGCCCCGGGATAAGGATTCACACTGGTATTCCAAAGCCCCGGGATAAGGATTCACATTGGTATACCAAAGCCCCGGAGGTAAGGATTCACACTGGTATACCAAAGCCCCGAGCTAAGGATTCACACTGGTATTCCAAAGCCCCGAGCTAAGGATTCACACTGGTATACCAAAGCCCCGGGATAAGGATTCACACTGGTATTCCAAAGCCCCGGGATAAGGATTCACACTGGTATTCCAAAGCCCTGGGATAAGGATTCACACTGGTATTCCAAAGCCCCGGGATAAGGATTCACACTGGTATACCAAAGCCCCGGGGCTAAGGATTCACACTGGTATACCAAAGCCCCGAGCTAAGGATTCACACTGGTATTCCAAAGCCCCGGGCTAAGGATTCACACTGGTATACCAAAGCCCCGGGATAAGGATTCACACTGGTATACCAAAGCCCCGGGATAAGGATTCACACTGGTATACCAAAGCCCCGGGGTAAGGACTCACACTGGTATACCAAAGCCCCGGGGTAAGGATTCACACTGGTATTCCAAAGCCCCGGGGTAAGGATTCACACTGGTATTCCAAAGCCCCGGGGTAAGGATTCACACTGGTATACCAAAGCCCCGGGGCTAAGGATTCACACTGGTATACCAAAGCCCCGGGGTAAGGACTCACACTGGTATTCCAAAGCCCCGGGCTAAGGATTCACACTGGTATTCCAAAGCCCCGGGCTAAGGATTCACACTGGTATTCCAAAGCCCCGGGGTAAGGATTCACACTGGTATTCCAAAGCCCCGGGGCTAAGGATTCACACTGGTATACCAAAGCCCCGGGCTAAGGATTCACACTGGTATTCCAAAGCCCCGGGGCTAAGGATTCACACTGGTATACCAAAGCCCCGGGGCTAAGGATTCACACTGGTATTCCAAAGCCCCGGGGCTAAGGATTCACACTGGTATACCAAAGCCCCGGGCTAAGGATTCACACTGGTATTCCAAAGCCCTGGGGCTAAGAATTCACATGGGTATTCCAAAGCCCCGGGGCTAAGGATTCACACTGGTATACCAAAGCCCCGGGGCTAAGGATTCACACTGGTATACCAAAGCCCCGGGGCTAAGGATTCACACTGGTATTCCAAAGCCCTGGGGCTAAGGATTCACACTGGTATACCAAAGCCCCGGGGTAAGGATTCACACTGGTATTCCAAAGCCCTGGGGCTAAGAATTCACATGGGTATTCCAAAGCCCCGGGGCTAAGGATTCACACTGGTATACCAAAGCCCTGGGGGTAAGGATTCACACTGGTATACCAAAGCCCCGGGCTAAGGATTCACACTGGTATTCCAAAGCCCCGGGGTAAGGACTCACACTGGTATTCCAAAGCCCCGGGGTAAGGACTCACACTGGTATTCCAAAGCCCTGGGGCTAAGAATTCACATGGGTATTCCAAAGCCCCGGGGCTAAGGATTCACACTGGTATACCAAAGCCCTGGGGGTAAGGATTCACACTGGTATTCCAAAGCCCCTGGGGTAAGGATTCACACTGGTATACCAAAGCCCCGAGCGGACAAACACACATTCGACCAACATTCTATATCTGCCACGGGACCAATGATATAAGCAATAAGGCAATTTTTTTAAACACATTATCTGCTCTTGCTTCTAGCCTAGCTATTTGATTTCCAACAGTGATGGTTTGTATGAACCTTGCTGTCTGCCTTGCTAGACCTCGGAAAACAATGTTTATCACTTTTGAAAATGCCATCTCTCCCCCCCTGTACAGAGAATTCTGTGCACCGACGAGACGTAAACTTTTCTGACCCAGATGTCACGTCCTGACCATAGTAAGAGGTTATTTTCTATGGTAGAGTAGGTCAGGGCGTGACAGGTTGTGTTTGTGCTGTGTTTTCTATGTTTAAGTCTAGTTTTTCTATGTTGTTGTTTTTTGGGTTGATCTCCAATTGGAGGCAGCTGGTCCTCGTTGTCTCTAATTGGAGATCATATTTAGTAGGGGTTTTTCTTCCTGGGTTTTGTGGGTTGTTATAATTTCAGTAGTGTTTGTTTCTCTCTGCGTCACGGTTTGTTGTTTTTGTCATTCCAGTTATTTCTGTATTGCAAAGTTTCACGGAATTAATAAAATGTGGAACTACAAACACGCTGCGCTTTGGTCCGCTCCTTTCGACAGCGGTGACACCAGAGGCAAAATCATGAACCAATTATTATTATAACGGATTGAAATGAAACGTCAATAGAGAAGCTATGTAAACAGATTAAGATGTGGAACGTTTGTTGCCCTTTTCAGCTGTAGAGTTTGTGGCTTCAGTTGGCTAGCTGAGCGAGAAGACGTTAGCAAGCTACTACTACTGTTGCATAGCAACCGTTAGCAAGCTTGCATAGCAACCGTTACCAAGCTTGCATAGCAACCGTTACCACGCTTGCATAGCAACCGTTAGCAAGCTTGCATAGCAACCGTTAGCAAGCTAGCATAGCAACCGTTACCAAGCTTGCATAGCAACCGTTACCAAGCTTGCATAGCAACCGTTACCACGCTTGCATAGCCCACCGTTACCACGCTTGCATAGCAACCGTTAGCAAGCTTGCATAGCAACCGTTAGCAAGCTTGCATAGCAACCGTTTTTGTTAGCCATAGCAGCCAAAGTTTTTGGCATTGATTTCGTTTTTTTTCTTTTTCATCAGGTTTTTGGAAGGATGAAACAGTATTAAATGTCCTTTTTAAAATAGCGTGCAGAACGCAGCACAGGCATATACAAATTAAGTGAAAATGCAGTTTTTGTGATTACACAGTGAAAATGATATGCGTTTCCCCCCTCAAAGTCGGTGCTAAGCCAACTAGCCCAGGGCTAAGAGCCTCCTTCTCCCAGGGCTATAAGAGCCTCCTTCTCCCAGGGCTGTAAGAGCCTCCTTCTCCCAGGGCTAAGAGCCTCCTTCTCCCAGGGCTATAAGAGCCTCCTTCTCCCAGGGCTATAAGAGCCTCCTTCTCCCAGGGCTATAAGAGCCTCCTTCTCCCAGGGCTATAAGAGCCTCCTTCTCCCAGGGCTATAAGAGCCTCCTTCTCCCAGGGCTATAAGAGCCTCCTTCTCCCAGGGCTATAAGAGCCTCCTTCTCCCAGGGCTATAAGAGCCTCCTTCTCCCAGGGCTATAAGAGCCTCCTTCTCCCAGGGCTAAGAGCCTCCTTCTCCCAGGGCTAAGAGCCTCCTTCTCCCAGGGCTATAAGAGCCTCCTTCTCCCAGGGCTGTAAGAGCCTCCTTCTCCCAGGGCTAAGAGCCTCCTTCTCCCAGGGCTAAGAGCCTCCTTCTCCCAGGGCTAAGAGCCTCCTTAGCTAAGGTGCAGTGTGAAAACGGTTAAAGAGACAGAGACAGAGAGCACGGAGTTAAATAACCAGGATGTCACATGTATTATTCAGTCGACTAAAACTAAGATTAAATAAATCGGTAGTCACTAGTACTACCGAAGTACATCGTCAAATAACATATCTCTAAAGGGAAGGCAACGGACAGGGAAGGGTTAGGGTGTTCGTGTGCTACCTGTACATCCGAAGGCGACCACCCCAACGGAGAAGAGGTTGACGACGTAAGCCTGTCTGGTAGTGAAGGATTCCAACCACACATCAAACACGCTGACAAACACCAGCGGACCCAGAGCAAACAGGTAACCTGGTGGGGGGAGGAGGGTTGGTTTACTGTGTGGTAACAACAGGTAACCTGGTGGGAGGAGGGTTGGTTTACTATGTGGTAATAACAGGTAAACTGGAGGGAGGAGGAGGGTTGGTTTACTATGTGGTAATAACAGGTAACCTGGTGGAGGAGGGTTGGTTTACTATGTGGTAATAACAGGTAAACTGGAGGGAGGAGGAGGGTTGGTTTACTATGTGGTAATAACAGGTAACCTGGTGGGAGGAGGAGGGTTGGTTTACTATGTGGTAATAACAGGTAACCTGGTGGGAGGAGGGTTGGTTTACTATGTGGTAATAACAGGTAACCTGGTGGAGGAGGGTTGGTTTACTATGTGGTAATAACAGGTAAACTGGAGGAGGAGGGTTGGTTTACTATGTGGTAATAACAGGTAACCTGGTGGGAGGAGGAGGGTTGGTTTACTATGTGGTAATAACAGGCAACCTGGAAGAGGAGGGTTGGTTTACTATGTGGTAATAACAGGTAAACTGGAGGAGGAGGGTTGGTTTACTTTGTGGTAATAACAGGTAACCTGGTGGGGGAGGAGGGTTGGTTTACTATGTGGTAATAACAGGTAACCTGGAAGAGGAGGGTTGGTTTACTCTGTGGTAATAACAGGTAACCTGGTGGGGGGAGGGTTGGTTTACTATGTGGTAATAACAGGTAACCTGGAGGAGGAGGGTTGGTTTACTATGTGGTAATAACAGGTAACCTGGAGGAGGAGGGTTGGTTTACTTTGTGGTAATAACAGGTAACCTGGAGGAGGAGGGTTGGTTTACTTTGTGGTAATAACAGGTAACCTGGTGGGGGAG
>NC_138293.1:105315000-105327500 GCF_965601325.2 Salmo salar
AGAGGATGGACCAGGACCAGTCTGATAACCTGGAGGGGATTCAGGACAGAGGATGGACCAGGACCAGTCTGATAACCTGGAGGGGATTCAGAACAGAGGATGGACCAGGACCAGTCTGATAACCTGGAGGGGATTCAGAACAGAGGATGGACCAGGACCAGTCTGATAACCTGGAGGGGATTCAGAACAGAGGATGGACCAGGACCAGTCTGATAACCTGGAGAGGATTCAGAACAGAGGATGGACCAGGACCAGTCTGATAACCTGGAGGGGATTCAGAACAGAGGATGGACCAGGACCAGTCTGATAACCTGGAGGGGATTCAGGACAGAGGATGGACCAGGACCAGTCTGATAACCTGGAGGGGATTCAGAACAGAGGATGGACCAGGACCAGTCTGATAACCTGGAGGGGATTCAGGACAGAGGATGGACCAGGACCAGTCTGATAACCTGGAGGGGATTCAGAACAGAGGATGGACCAGGACCAGTCTGATAACCTGGAGGGGATTCAGAACAGAGGATGGACCAGGACCAGTCTGATAACCTGGAGGGGATTCAGAACAGAGGATGGACCAGGACCAGTCTGATAACCTGGAGAGGATTCAGAACAGAGGATGGACCAGGACCAGTCTGATAACCTGGAGGGGATTCAGAACAGAGGATGGACCAGGACCAGTCTGATAACCTGGAGGGGATTCAGGACAGAGGATGGACCAGGACCAGTCTGATAACCTGGAGGGGATTCAGAACAGAGGATGGACCAGTCTGATAACCTGGAGGGGATTCAGAACAGAGGATGGACCAGTCTGATAACCTGGAGGGGATTCAGAACAGAGGATGGACCAGTCTGATAACCTGGAGGGGATTCAGGACAGAGGATGGACCAGGCTGATAACCTGGAGGGGATTCAGAACAGAGGATGGACCAGTCTGATAACCTGGAGGGGATTCAGGACAGAGGATGGACCAGGACCAGTCTGATAACCTGGAGGGGATTCAGAACAGAGGATGGACCAGGACCAGTCTGATAACCTGGAGGGGATTCAGAACAGAGGATGGACCAGGACCAGTCTGATAACCTGGAGGGGATTCAGGACAGAGGATGGACCAGGACCAGTCTGATAACCTGGAGGGGATTCAGGACAGAGGATGGACCAGGACCAGTCTGATAACCTGGAGGGGATTCAGAACAGAGGATGGACCAGGACCAGTCTGATAACCTGGAGGGGATTCAGGACAGAGGATGGACCAGGACCAGTCTGATAACCTGGAGGGGATTCAGAACAGAGGATGGACCAGGACCAGTCTGATAACCTGGAGAGGATTCAGAACAGAGGATGGACCAGGACCAGTCTGATAACCTGGAGGGGATTCAGAACAGAGGATGGACCAGGACCAGTCTGATAACCTGGAGGGGATTCAGGACAGAGGATGGACCAGGACCAGTCTGATAACCTGGAGGGGATTCAGAACAGAGGATGGACCAGGACCAGTCTGATAACCTGGAGGGGATTCAGGACAGAGGATGGACCAGGACCAGTCTGATAACCTGGAGGGGATTCAGAACAGGGGATGGACCAGGACCAGTCTGATAACCTGGAGGGGATTCAGAACAGAGGATGGACCAGGACCAGTCTGATAACCTGGAGGGGATTCAGAACAGAGGATGGACCAGGACCAGTCTGATAACCTGGAGAGGATTCAGAACAGAGGATGGACCAGGACCAGTCTGATAACCTGGAGGGGATTCAGAACAGAGGATGGACCAGGACCAGTCTGATAACCTGGAGGGGATTCAGGACAGAGGATGGACCAGGACCAGTCTGATAACCTGGAGGGGATTCAGAACAGAGGATGGACCAGTCTGATAACCTGGAGGGGATTCAGAACAGAGGATGGACCAGTCTGATAACCTGGAGGGGATTCAGAACAGAGGAGGGACCAGTCTGATAACCTGGAGGGGATTCAGGACAGAGGATGGACCAGGCTGATAACCTGGAGGGGATTCAGAACAGAGGATGGACCAGTCTGATAACCTGGAGGGGATTCAGGACAGAGGATGGACCAGGACCAGTCTGATAACCTGGAGGGGATTCAGAACAGAGGATGGACCAGGACCAGTCTGATAACCTGGAGGGGATTCAGAACAGAGGATGGACCAGGACCAGTCTGATAACCTGGAGGGGATTCAGGACAGAGGATGGACCAGGACCAGTCTGATAACCTGGAGGGGATTCAGAACAGAGGTGGACCAGGACCAGTCTGATAACCTGGAGAGGATTCAGAACAGAGGATGGACCAGTCTGATAACCTGGAGGGGATTCAGAACAGAGGATGGACCAGGACCAGTCTGATAACCTGGAGGGGATTCAGAACAGAGGATGGACCAGTCTGATAACCTGGAGGGGATTCAGAACAGAGGATGGACCAGGACCAGTCTGATAACCTGGAGGGGATTCAGAACAGAGGATGGACCAGTCTGATAACCTGGAGGGGATGCAGAACAGAGGATGGACCAGTCTGATAACCTGGAGGGGATTCAGAACAGAGGATGGACCAGGACCAGTCTGATAACCTGGAGGGGATTCAGAACAGAGGATGGACCAGGACCAGTCTGATAACCTGGAGGGGATTCAGAACAGAGGATGGACCAGGACCAGTCTGATAACCTGGAGGGGATTCAGAACAGAGGATGGACCAGGACCAGTCTGATAACCTGGAGGGGATTCAGAACAGAGGATGGACCAGGACCAGTCTGATAACCTGGAGGGGATTCAGAACAGAGGATGGACCAGTCTGATAACCTGGAGGGGATTCAGAACAGAGGATGGACCAGTCTGATAACCTGGAGGGGATTCAGGACAGAGGATGGACCAGTCTGATAACCTGGAGGGGATTCAGAACAGAGGATGGACCAGTCTGATAACCTGGAGGGGATTCAGGACAGAGGATGGACCAGGACCAGTCTGATAACCTGGAGGGGATTCAGAACAGAGGATGGACCAGGACCAGTCTGATAACCTGGAGGGGATTCAGAACAGAGGATGGACCAGGACCAGTCTGATAACCTGGAGGGGATTCAGGACAGAGGATGGACCAGGACCAGTCTGATAACCTGGAGGGGATTCAGAACAGAGGATGGACCAGTCTGATAACCTGGAGGGGATTCAGGACAGAGGATGGACCAGGACCAGTCTGATAACCTGGAGGGGATTCAGAACAGAGGATGGACCAGGACCAGTCTGATAACCTGGAGGGGATTCAGAACAGAGGATGGACCAGGACCAGTCTGATAACCTGGAGGGGATTCAGAACAGAGGATGGACCAGGACCAGTCTGATAACCTGGAGAGGATTCAGAACAGAGGATGGACCAGGACCAGTCTGATAACCTGGAGGGGATTCAGAACAGAGGATGGACCAGGACCAGTCTGATAACCTGGAGGGGATTCAGAACAGAGGATGGACCAGGACCAGTCTGATAACCTGGAGGGGATTCAGAACAGAGGCTGGACCAGGACCAGTCTGATAACCTGGAGGGGATTCAGAACAGAGGATGGACCAGGACCAGTCTGATAACCTGGAGGGGATTCAGAACAGAGGATGGACCAGGACCAGTCTGATAACCTGGAGGGGATTCAGAACAGAGGATGGACCAGTCTGATAACCTGGAGGGGATTCAGAACAGAGGATGGACCAGGACCAGTCTGATAACCTGGAGGGGATTCAGAACAGAGGATGGACCAGGACCAGTCTGATAACCTGGAGGGGATTCAGAACAGAGGATGGACCAGGACCAGTCTGATAACCTGGAGGGGATTCAGAACAGAGGATGGACCAGGACCAGTCTGATAACCTGGAGGGGATTCAGGACAGAGGATGGACCAGGACCAGTCTGATAACCTGGAGGGGATTCAGAACAGAGGATGGACCAGGACCAGTCTGATAACCTGGAGGGGATTCAGAACAGAGGATGGACCAGGACCAGTCTGATAACCTGGAGGGGATTCAGAACAGAGGATGGACCAGGACCAGTCTGATAACCTGGAGAGGATTCAGAACAGAGGATGGACCAGGACCAGTCTGATAACCTGGAGGGGATTCAGAACAGAGGATGGACCAGTCTGATAACCTGGAGGGGATTCAGGACAGAGGATGGACCAGGACCAGTCTGATAACCTGGAGGGGATTCAGGACAGAGGATGGACCAGGACCAGTCTGATAACCTGGAGGGGATTCAGAACAGAGGATGGACCAGGACCAGTCTGATAACCTGGAGGGGATTCAGAACAGAGGATGGACCAGTCTGATAACCTGGAGGGGATTCAGGACAGAGGATGGACCAGGACCAGTCTGATAACCTGGAGGGGATTCAGAACAGAGGATGGACCAGGACCAGTCTGATAACCTGGAGGGGATTCAGAACAGAGGATGGACCAGTCTGATAACCTGGAGGGGATTCAGGACAGAGGATGGACCAGGACCAGTCTGATAACCTGGAGGGGATTCAGAACAGAGGATGGACCAGGACCAGTCTGATAACCTGGAGGGGATTCAGAACAGAGGATGGACCAGGACCAGTCTGATAACCTGGAGGGGATTCAGAACAGAGGATGGACCAGGACCAGTCTGATAACCTGGAGGGGATTCAGGACAGAGGATGGACCAGGACCAGTCTGATAACCTGGAGGGGATTCAGAACAGAGGATGGACCAGTCTGATAACCTGGAGGGGATTCAGAACAGAGGATGGACCAGTCTGATAACCTGGAGGGGATTCAGAACAGAGGATGGACCAGGACCAGTCTGATAACCTGGAGGGGATTCAGAACAGAGGATGGACCAGGACCAGTCTGATAACCTGGAGGGGATTCAGAACAGAGGATGGACCAGTCTGATAACCTGGAGGGGATTCAGAACAGAGGATGGACCAGTCTGATAACCTGGAGGGGATTCAGGAAAGAGGATGGACCCAGGACCAGTCTGATAACCTGGAGGGGATTCAGAACAGAGGATGGACCAGGACCAGTCTGATAACCTGGAGGGGATTCAGAACAGAGGATGGACCAGTCTGATAACCTGGAGGGGATTCAGAACAGAGGATGGACCAGTCTGATAACCTGGAGGGGATTCAGAACAGAGGATGGACCAGGACCAGTCTGATAACCTGGAGGGGATTCAGAACAGAGGATGGACCAGGACCAGTCTGATAACCTGGAGGGGATTCAGAACAGAGGATGGACCAGTCTGATAACCTGGAGGGGATTCAGAACAGAGGATGGACCAGTCTGATAACCTGGAGGGGATTCAGAACAGAGGATGGACCAGGACCAGTCTGATAACCTGGAGGGGATTCAGAACAGAGGATGGACAAGGACCAGTCTGATAACCTGGAGGAGATTCAGAACAGAGGATGGACCAGGACCAGTCTGATAACCTGGAGGGGATTCAGAACAGAGGATGGACCAGTCTGATAACCTGGAGGGCATTCAGGACAGAGGATGGACCCAGGACCAGTCTGATAACCTGGAGGGGATTCAGAACAGAGGATGGACCAGGACCAGTCTGATAACCTGGAGGGGATTCAGGACAGAGGATGGACCAGTCTGATAACCTGGAGGGGATTCAGAACAGAGGATGGACCAGTCTGATAACCTGGAGGGGATTCAGAACAGAGGATGGACCAGGACCAGTCTGATAACCTGGAGGGGATTCAGGACAGAGGATGGACCAGGACCAGTCTGATAACCTGGAGGGGATTCAGAACAGAGGATGGACCAGGACCAGTCTGATAACCTGGAGAGGATTCAGAACAGAGGATGGACCAGGACCAGTCTGATAACCTGGAGGGGATTCAGAACAGAGGATGGACCAGGACCAGTCTGATAACCTGGAGGGGATTCAGGACAGAGGATGGACCAGGACCAGTCTGATAACCTGGAGGGGATTCAGAACAGAGGATGGACCAGGACCAGTCTGATAACCTGGAGGGGATTCAGAACAGAGGATGGACCAGTCTGATAACCTGGAGGGGATTCAGAACAGAGGATGGACCAGGACCAGTCTGATAACCTGGAGGGGATTCAGAACAGAGGATGGACCAGTCTGATAACCTGGAGGGGATTCAGAACAGAGGATGGACCAGTCTGATAACCTGGAGGGGATTCAGGACAGAGGATGGACCAGGACCAGTCTGATAACCTGGAGGGGATTCAGAACAGAGGATGGACCAGGACCAGTCTGATAACCTGGAGGGGATTCAGAACAGAGGATGGACCAGGACCAGTCTGATAACCTGGAGGGGATTCAGGACAGAGGATGGACCAGGACCAGTCTGATAACCTGGAGGGGATTCAGAACAGAGGATGGACCAGGACCAGTCTGATAACCTGGAGAGGATTCAGAACAGAGGATGGACCAGGACCAGTCTATTAACCTGGAGGGGATTCAGAACAGAGGATGGACCAGGACCAGTCTGATAACCTGGAGGGGATTCAGAACAGAGGATGGACCAGGACCAGTCTGATAACCTGGAGGGGATTCAGAACAGAGGATGGACCAGTCTGATAACCTGGAGGGGATTCAGAACAGAGGATGGACCAGGACCAGTCTGATAACCTGGAGGGGATTCAGAACAGAGGATGGACCAGGACCAGTCTGATAACCTGGAGGGGATTCAGAACAGAGGATGGACCAGGACCAGTCTGATAACCTGGAGGGGATTCAGAACAGAGGATGGACCAGTCTGATAACCTGGAGGGGATTCAGAACTGAGGATGGACCAGTCTGATAACCTGGAGGGGATTCAGAACAGAGGATGGACCAGGACCAGTCTGATAACCTGGAGGGGATTCAGAACAGAGGATGGACCAGGACCAGTCTGATAACCTGGAGGGGATTCAGAACAGAGGATGGACCAGGACCAGTCTGATAACCTGGAGGGGATTCAGAACAGAGGATGGACCAGGACCAGTCTGATAACCTGGAGGGGATTCAGGACAGAGGATGGACCAGGACCAGTCTGATAACCTGGAGGGGATTCAGAACAGAGGATGGACCAGGACCAGTCTGATAACCTGGAGGGGATTCAGAACAGAGGATGGACCAGGACCAGTCTGATAACCTGGAGGGGATTCAGAACAGAGGATGGACCAGTCTGATAACCTGGAGGGGATTCAGAACAGAGGATGGACCAGGACCAGTCTGATAACCTGGAGGGGATTCAGAACAGAGGATGGACCAGGACCAGTCTGATAACCTGGAGGGGATTCAGAACAGAGGATGGACCAGGACCAGTCTGATAACCTGGAGGGGATTCAGAACAGAGGATGGACCAGGACCAGTCTGATAACCTGGAGGGGATTCAGAACAGAGGATGGACCAGTCTGATAACCTGGAGGGGATTCAGAACTGAGGATGGACCAGTCTGATAACCTGGAGGGGATTCAGAACAGAGGATGGACCAGGACCAGTCTGATAACCTGGAGGGGATTCAGAACAGAGGATGGACCAGGACCAGTCTGATAACCTGGAGGGGATTCAGAACAGAGGATGGACCAGGACCAGTCTGATAACCTGGAGGGGATTCAGAACAGAGGATGGACCAGGACCAGTCTGATAACCTGGAGGGGATTCAGGACAGAGGATGGACCAGGACCAGTCTGATAACCTGGAGGGGATTCAGAACAGAGGATGGACCAGGACCAGTCTGATAACCTGGAGGGGATTCAGAACAGAGGATGGACCAGGACCAGTCTGATAACCTGGAGGGGATTCAGAACAGAGGATGGACCAGTCTGATAACCTGGAGGGGATTCAGAACAGAGGATGGACCAGGACCAGTCTGATAACCTGGAGGGGATTCAGAACAGAGGATGGACCAGTCTGATAACCTGGAGGGGATTCAGGACAGAGGATGGACCAGGACCAGTCTGATAACCTGGAGGGGATTCAGAACAGAGGATGGACCAGGACCAGTCTGATAACCTGGAGGGGATTCAGAACAGAGGATGGACCAGGACCAGTCTGATAACCTGGAGGGGATTCAGAACAGAGGATGGACCAGTCTGATAACCTGGAGGGGATTCAGAACAGAGGATGGACCAGGACCAGTCTGATAACCTGGAGGGGATTCAGAACAGAGGATGGACCAGTCTGATAACCTGGAGGGGATTCAGTACAGAGGATGGACCAGGACCAGTCTGATAACCTGGAGGGGATTCAGAACAGAGGATGGACCAGGACCAGTCTGATAACCTGGAGGGGATTCAGAACAGAGGATGGACCAGGACCAGTCTGATAACCTGGAGGGGATTCAGAACAGAGGATGGACCAGTCTGATAACCTGGAGGGGATTCAGGACAGAGGATGGACCAGGACCAGTCTGATAACCTGGAGGGGATTCAGAACTGAGGATGGACCAGGACCAGTCTGATAACCTGGAGGAGATTCAGAACAGAGGATGGACCAGTCTGATAACCTGGAGGGGATTCAGGACAGAGGATGGACCAGGACCAGTCTGATAACCTGGAGGGGATTCAGAACAGAGGATGGACCAGGACCAGTCTGATAACCTGGAGGGGATTCAGAACAGAGGATGGACCAGTCTGATAACCTGGAGGGGATTCAGAACAGAGGATGGACCAGGACCAGTCTGATAACCTGGAGGGGATTCAGAACAGAGGATGGACCAGGACCAGTCTGATAACCTGGAGGGGATTCAGAACAGAGGATGGACCAGTCTGATAACCTGGAGGGGATTCAGGACAGAGGATGGACCAGGACCAGTCTGATAACCTGGAGGGGATTCAGAACAGAGGATGGACCAGGACCAGTCTGATAACCTGGAGGGGATTCAGAACAGAGGATGGACCAGGACCAGTCTGATAACCTGGAGGGGATTCAGAACAGAGGATGGACCAGTCTGATAACCTGGAGGGGATTCAGAACAGAGGATGGACCAGGACCAGTCTGATAACCTGGAGGGGATTCAGAACAGAGGATGGACCAGTCTGATAACCTGGAGGGGATTCAGGACAGAGGATGGACCAGGACCAGTCTGATAACCTGGAGGGGATTCAGAACAGAGGATGGACCAGGACCAGTCTGATAACCTGGAGGGGATTCAGAACAGAGGATGGACCAGGACCAGTCTGATAACCTGGAGGGGATTCAGAACAGAGGATGGACCAGGACCAGTCTGATAACCTGGAGAGGATTCAGAACAGAGGATGGACCAGGACCAGTCTGATAACCTGGAGGGGATTCAGAACAGAGGATGGACCAGTCTGATAACCTGGAGGGGATTCAGGACAGAGGATGGACCAGGACCAGTCTGATAACCTGGAGAGGATTCAGAACAGAGGATGGACCAGGACCAGTCTGATAACCTGGAGGGGATTCAGAACAGAGGATGGACCAGTCTGATAACCTGGAGGGGATTCAGGACAGAGGATGGACCAGGACCAGTCTGATAACCTGGAGGGGATTCAGGACAGAGGATGGACCAGGACCAGTCTGATAACCTGGAGGGGATTCAGAACAGAGGATGGACCAGGACCAGTCTGATAACCTGGAGGGGATTCAGAACAGAGGATGGACCAGTCTGATAACCTGGAGGGGATTCAGGACAGAGGATGGACCAGGACCAGTCTGATAACCTGGAGGGGATTCAGAACAGAGGATGGACCAGGACCAGTCTGATAACCTGGAGGGGATTCAGAACAGAGGATGGACCAGTCTGATAACCTGGAGGGGATTCAGGACAGAGGATGGACCAGGACCAGTCTGATAACCTGGAGGGGATTCAGAACAGAGGATGGACCAGGACCAGTCTGATAACCTGGAGGGGATTCAGAACAGAGGATGGACCAGGACCAGTCTGATAACCTGGAGGGGATTCAGAACAGAGGATGGACCAGGACCAGTCTGATAACCTGGAGGGGATTCAGGACAGAGGATGGACCAGGACCAGTCTGATAACCTGGAGGGGATTCAGAACAGAGGATGGACCAGTCTGATAACCTGGAGGGGATTCAGAACAGAGGATGGACCAGTCTGATAACCTGGAGGGGATTCAGAACAGAGGATGGACCAGGACCAGTCTGATAACCTGGAGGGGATTCAGAACAGAGGATGGACCAGGACCAGTCTGATAACCTGGAGGGGATTCAGAACAGAGGATGGACCAGTCTGATAACCTGGAGGGGATTCAGAACAGAGGATGGACCAGTCTGATAACCTGGAGGGGATTCAGGACAGAGGATGGACCCAGGACCAGTCTGATAACCTGGAGGGGATTCAGAACAGAGGATGGACCAGGACCAGTCTGATAACCTGGAGGGGATTCAGAACAGAGGATGGACCAGTCTGATAACCTGGAGGGGATTCAGAACAGAGGATGGACCAGTCTGATAACCTGGAGGGGATTCAGAACAGAGGATGGACCAGGACCAGTCTGATAACCTGGAGGGGATTCAGAACAGAGGATGGACCAGGACCAGTCTGATAACCTGGAGGGGATTCAGAACAGAGGATGGACCAGTCTGATAACCTGGAGGGGATTCAGAACAGAGGATGGACCAGTCTGATAACCTGGAGGGGATTCAGAACAGAGGATGGACCAGGACCAGTCTGATAACCTGGAGGGGATTCAGAACAGAGGATGGACAAGGACCAGTCTGATAACCTGGAGGGGATTCAGAACAGAGGATGGACCAGGACCAGTCTGATAACCTGGAGGGGATTCAGAACAGAGGATGGACCAGTCTGATAACCTGGAGGGCATTCAGGACAGAGGATGGACCCAGGACCAGTCTGATAACCTGGAGGGGATTCAGAACAGAGGATGGACCAGGACCAGTCTGATAACCTGGAGGGGATTCAGGACAGAGGATGGACCAGTCTGATAACCTGGAGGGGATTCAGAACAGAGGATGGACCAGTCTGATAACCTGGAGGGGATTCAGAACAGAGGATGGACCAGGACCAGTCTGATAACCTGGAGGGGATTCAGGACAGAGGATGGACCAGGACCAGTCTGATAACCTGGAGGGGATTCAGAACAGAGGATGGACCAGGACCAGTCTGATAACCTGGAGAGGATTCAGAACAGAGGATGGACCAGGACCAGTCTGATAACCTGGAGGGGATTCAGAACAGAGGATGGACCAGGACCAGTCTGATAACCTGGAGGGGATTCAGGACAGAGGATGGACCAGGACCAGTCTGATAACCTGGAGGGGATTCAGAACAGAGGATGGACCAGGACCAGTCTGATAACCTGGAGGGGATTCAGAACAGAGGATGGACCAGTCTGATAACCTGGAGGGGATTCAGAACAGAGGATGGACCAGGACCAGTCTGATAACCTGGAGGGGATTCAGAACAGAGGATGGACCAGTCTGATAACCTGGAGGGGATTCAGAACAGAGGATGGACCAGTCTGATAACCTGGAGGGGATTCAGGACAGAGGATGGACCAGGACCAGTCTGATAACCTGGAGGGGATTCAGAACAGAGGATGGACCAGGACCAGTCTGATAACCTGGAGGGGATTCAGAACAGAGGATGGACCAGGACCAGTCTGATAACCTGGAGGGGATTCAGGACAGAGGATGGACCAGGACCAGTCTGATAACCTGGAGGGGATTCAGAACAGAGGATGGACCAGGACCAGTCTGATAACCTGGAGAGGATTCAGAACAGAGGATGGACCAGGACCAGTCTATTAACCTGGAGGGGATTCAGAACAGAGGATGGACCAGGACCAGTCTGATAACCTGGAGGGGATTCAGAACAGAGGATGGACCAGGACCAGTCTGATAACCTGGAGGGGATTCAGAACAGAGGATGGACCAGTCTGATAACCTGGAGGGGATTCAGAACAGAGGATGGACCAGGACCAGTCTGATAACCTGGAGGGGATTCAGAACAGAGGATGGACCAGGACCAGTCTGATAACCTGGAGGGGATTCAGAACAGAGGATGGACCAGGACCAGTCTGATAACCTGGAGGGGATTCAGAACAGAGGATGGACCAGTCTGATAACCTGGAGGGGATTCAGAACAGAGGATGGACCAGTCTGATAACCTGGAGGGGATTCAGAACAGAGGATGGACCAGGACCAGTCTGATAACCTGGAGGGGATTCAGAACAGAGGATGGACCAGGACCAGTCTGATAACCTGGAGGGGATTCAGAACAGAGGATGGACCAGGACCAGTCTGATAACCTGGAGGGGATTCAGAACAGAGGATGGACCAGGACCAGTCTGATAACCTGGAGGGGATTCAGGACAGAGGATGGACCAGGACCAGTCTGATAACCTGGAGGGGATTCAGAACAGAGGATGGACCAGGACCAGTCTGATAACCTGGAGGGGATTCAGAACAGAGGATGGACCAGGACCAGTCTGATAACCTGGAGGGGATTCAGAACAGAGGATGGACCAGTCTGATAACCTGGAGGGGATTCAGAACAGAGGATGGACCAGGACCAGTC
>NC_138293.1:105332500-105387500 GCF_965601325.2 Salmo salar
GAACAACATGATAGACCTCCAGGAGATAACAGGACAACATGATAGACCTCCAGGAGATAACAGAACAACATGATAGACCTCCAGGAGATAACAGGACCACATGATAGACCTCCAGGAGATAACAGGACAACATGATAGACCTCCAGGAGATAACAGAACAACATGATAGACCTCCAGGAGATAACAGAACAACATGATAGACCTCCAGGAGATAACAGAACAACATGATAGACCTCCAGGAGATAACAGAACAACATGATAGACCTCCAGGAGATAACAGAACAACATGATAGACCTCCAGGAGATAACAGAACAACATGATAGACCTCCAGGAGATAACAGAACAACATGATAGACCTCCAGGAGATAACAGAACAACATGATAGACATCCAGGAGATAACAGAACAACATGATAGACCTCCAGGAGATAACAGAACAACATGATAGACCTCCAGGAGATAACAGAACAACATGATAGACCTCCAGGAGATAACAGAACAACATGATAGACCTCCAGGAGATAACAGGACAACATGATAGACCTCCAGGAGATAACAGAACAACATCATAGACCTCCAGGAGATAACAGAACAACATGATAGACCTCCAGGAGATAACAGGACAACATGATAGACCTCCAGGAGATAACAGGACAACATGATAGACCTCCAGGAGATAACAGAACAACATGATAGACCTCCAGGAGGAGATAACAGAACAACATTATAGACCTCCAGGAGATAACAGAACAACATGATAGACCTCCAGGAGATAACAGGACAACATGATAGACCTCCAGGAGGAGATAACAGGACAACATGATAGACCTCCAGGAGATAACAGAACAACATCATAGACCTCCAGGAGATAACAGAACAACATGATAGACCTCCAGGAGACAACAGGACCACATGATAGACCTCCAGGAGATAACAGAACAACATCATAGACCTCCAGGAGATAACAGAACAACATGATAGACCTCCAGGAGACAACAGAACAACATCATAGACCTCCAGGAGATAACAGAACAACATCATAGACCTCCAGGAGGAGATAACAGGACCACATGATAGACCTCCAGGTTCATTTCTCTTTTTGCTTGTCAAAACATAGGAGGACAGGAAACTGACACAAACACACTCTCCTCTCTCTGTGTCTCTGTCTCTCTCTCTCTCTCTGTAAATACTAAACACACACATCTGTATCCAACCCCACCACCACGTAGCCCTGCAGCCTCTAGTCTTTTCTGTCAGCACAGTTCATCTCCCTACAACAGACTATAACAGTGGTGTGTGCTGAGTGCTGAAGGACTGGACAAGCCCTCTGTATGCTTTACACTAGACCTCACACAACACGTTATACAGACAGACAGACAGACAGACAGACAGACAGACAGACAGACAGACAGACAGACAGACAGACAGACAGCTGACCACCAGAAAACAGTTTGTGTGTGATTCCAGTTCCAACCACTAGGCGGCGCTCACAGACTCTTCAATCAGAAACAGAATAAAAGGAAGCGACATAAAGTGACTGAAACGTTAAACCAAAAGAGAACCGTTCAGCGTTAAACATTCAACAACGGCACATTGGTCAAGGAAAACCGACATATTCCTTTAAATAAATGCCATGTGAAAGTGAAGAGTAAAGTGGAACAGATTATTCTGTAGCAAAAACAACAACATCAAAAACATATTGTCTGACAGATTAAATCAACTAATAGTCTTTTTATATCGGCATATTTTAAAGATATATAAAAATAATTATCCTAATCCTTGTGTTTGCAGATATTGCATTTTATGTCGCCTCGCCTTGAGTCCGTCTGATGACGTTACGACGAAATACACGGGGGAGGAAAAGCCAACATTGTCTAGACTCCAATTTAATTACAATAAATATAGGCTATATAAAAAAAATGAATAATATTCATTTTAGAAGCAGCAGTATTTTCCATCTCGTTTTTATTCTGTTCGTTATTTAAAGAGAAACGAACCGATACGGTATTCCGTTGTATCCTTTCCACCCGTTTATTCTCAAACACACCGAACAAACAACAGGTCCTCCATCCCTCCTCACCTTTCCTTCCGGTGCCGTCTGAGCCTCTAATTCCTAGGATAACGGAACCGTGCCTCCCGGGTCGATGCTCTCGGTGCTGCTGGCCGTTAAAACCCGCCGTTTTCCATCAGATGGGAGCTCCCCGCTGCTTTGCTCACGGCTCCCCGGTGCTGCTTCAGGCGGAGAAAACGTCGCTGCTGTCTGTCACTCGACCTCAAAACACCGTACACACACACACACCCTCTTTTAACGGGATATCACCTGACTTGCGTCATCCCGGTGTGTATTATATCGGTATGAAATAAGACGTTTTTATCGGTTCCACCATTCTGCTACGTCTACGGCGGACAGACGCGACATTATGGCGACACATGGACATGAGTAGGTCAATGAAACGGCTGAACCACCGTCAACGAGGACAGTATGTATATTATTACAGCGTCCATATAATAACTAGATTCGCTGTTACTAAAAGCTGCTTTAAATCAAATACAGCTTCCCTGTTCTATAGCAGCAGGTACATTATGTTCCCTGGAGACACACACACACACACGCACACACACACACACAAACACAACACACTCACAGACACACACACTCACAGACACACACACACACACAACACCAGACTAATGTAATCTACCTAATCAAGTTCCTATGACATATCCTGAGCTAGCAGGTTGTCATAGAGACCGGTGTCCTCAGCTTGACTCCCCTTTAGAGAAAGATAGAGAGAGAGAGGGGGGGGAGACAGGAGAGAGAGGGGAAGGGGAGAGAAAGAGAGAGAGAGGGGAAGGGGAAGGGGAGAGAAAGAGAGAGGGAGAGGGAGGAGAGAGAGAAAGAGAGAGAAGGAGAGAGAGAGAGGGGAGGTGGAGAAAGAGAGAGAGAGAGGGAAGGGGGGGAGAGAGAGAGGAGAGAGAAAAAGAGAGAAGGGGGAGAGAGACAGAGAGAGGGGGAAGGGGGAGAGAGAGAGGAGAGAGAGAGGGAAGGGGGAGAGATGGAGAGAGACAGAGAGAGGGGGAAGGGGGAGAGAGAGAGGAGAGAGAGAGGGAAGGGGGAGAGATGGAGAGAGACAGAGAGAGAGAGAGGGGGAAGGGGGAGAGAGAGAGGGGGAAGGGGGAGAGAGAGAGGAGAGAGGGGGAAGGGGGAGAGAGAGAGGGGGAAGGGGGAGAGAGAGAGGAGAGAGGTGGAAGGGGGAGAGAGAGAGGGGGAAGGGGGAGAGAGAGGGGGAAGGGGGAGAGAGAGAGGAGAGAGGGGGAAGGGGGAGAGAGAGGGGGAAGGGGGAGAGAGAGGGTGTATTAATTGTTGTCCTGGTAGCTCATTAAACCTCGTCTCAGTCTGATCCTTTATTGATCACAGAACTCTGCATTAATATTTATTCCTGCTGCTTCGGGAATCACTGAAAAGGTCACAGTGTTATCACAAACTCCTCCTCTCCTCTCCTCTCCTCCTCTCTCCTCCTCTGTTTTTCATCTGACTGCCTCTCTATGTGATCACAGTGTCTGTGTCCTTTGTGTGTCCTGTGTGTGTGTGTCCTATGCCCTGTGTGTGTATTTCATTACCCAGCATCCCTCTCCATTAAATATTCTCTGTCTGCTCTCATCTATCTCACAGAGAGAGAAAGTGACTGACCCAAACTGAAGAAAAGCTTTGACTACGTACAGACTCATTGAGCCTTGCTATTGAGAAAGGCCGCCGTAGGCAGACCCACAAAGAATTAAAAAACCAAACAATATCTACTGGGTGAAATACCACATTGTACCATCGAAGCAGCAAGATTTGTGACCCATATTTACATTTATTTATTTTCCCTTTTGTACTTTAACTATTTGTACATCATTATAACACTGTATATAGACATTATATGATATTTGAAATGTCTTTATTCTTTTTGAACTTCTGTGAGTGTAATGTTTATTGTTCACTTTTATTGTTTATTTAACTTGCTTTGGCAATGTTAACATATGTTTCCCATGACAACAAAGCCCCTTTGAATTGAATTGAAATTCAGAGGAGAGGGAGAGAGAGAGAGGAGAGAGAGAGAGAGAGAGAGAGGAGAGAGAGAGGAGAGGAGAGAGAGAGAGGAGAGAGAGAGGAGAGAGAGAGGAGAGAGAGAGAAAGAGAGGAGAGAGAGAGAGAGAGGAGAGAGAGAGAGAGGAGAGAGAGAGAGAGGAGAGAGAGACAGAGAGAGAGAGAGAGAGAGAGAGAGAGAGAGAGAGAAAGAGAGGAGAGAGAGAGAGAGAGAGAGAGAGGAGAGAGAGACAGAGAGAGAGAGAGAGAGAGAAAGAGAGGAGAGAGACATGAAGAGATGTTAACTGCACCTTTTAACATATAATAACACATAGTTTACTGTATACCAGTAGCCCACTAAGTACAATATAAATACTACTTTATTCATCTCAATGCCAGTAGCCCACCAAGTACAATATAAATACTACTTTATTCATCTCAATACCAGTACAATATAAATACTACTTTATTTATCTCAATGCCAGTAGCCCACCAAGTACAATATAAATACTACTTTATTCATCTCAATGCCAGTACAATATAAATACTACTTTATTCATCTCAATGCCAGTACAATATAAATACTACTTTATTTATCTCAATAACAGAACAATATAAATACTACTTTATTTATCTCAATGCCAGTAGCCCACCAAGTACAATATAAATACTACTTTATTCATCTCAATGCCAGTACAATATAAATACTACTTTATTTATATCAATACCAGTAGCCCACCGAGTACAATATACAATACATAGATCACCATGTGAACTCTCCTCCTCTCTCCTCCCTCCCTTCCTCCTCTCTCCCTCCCTCCCCTCCTCCTCTCTCCTCCCTCCCCCTCCTCCTCTCTCCTCCCTCCCCTCCTCCTCTCTCCTCCCTCCCCTCCCCTTTCTCTCCTCCCTCCCATCCCCCCTCCCCTCCTCCCTCCCCCTCTCTCTCTCCTCCCTCCTCCTCCTCCCTCCCCCTCCTCCTCCCTCCCCTCCCCTCCTCCTCCCCTCCCTCCCTCCCTCCCTCCCCTCCTCCTCCTCTCTCCACCTCTTTCTATCAGTGTCTTTATAGCAGCACCCCCCAACCAGGCCAACTTCCTCTTGAGGTGGAAAATAATCACTACTGTCTTTGTGTGTGTGTCTTTGTGTGTGTGTGTGTGTGTGTGTTTAGGGCATCAGCAGTACTCTAACTAATTGCCTACCAGCTCTTACAGAATATCAGAGAGACAGTCATAGTTCACCACACACACACACACACACACACACACACTAGACTGCTCTGAGGCTGAAATTTAAATCAGCAGTTTGTTTCTGTCAGAGCTGATTCTGCTGATGGATACGAGGGTGTCTGTCTGTCTGTCTGTCTGTCTGTCTGTCTGTCTGTCTGTCTGGTGTGGGTGTTTGGGAAGCAGGGTGTGTGTGCGCCTCTCAATAGGAACAGAGCGAAACAGAGTGATTGGAGTCTGGTTCCACACTGTCACCTTCAGATAGAGGAAAGGAGAGGAGAGGAGAGGAAAGGAGAGGAGAGAAAAGACAGGGGGAGAGGAGACAGGAGTAGAGAGAGAAGAGATGAGGAGAAGAGAGGGAGAGTCAACATTTAGACGTTCAGAGCGGCTTCTTACCTGTTGTGTTTTGTATTGACGTTCAGAGTGGCTTCTTACCTGTGGTGTTTTGTATTGACGTTCAGAGTGGCTTCTTACCTGTTGTGTTTTGTATTGACGTTCAGAGTATCTTCTTACCTGTTGTGTTTTGTATTGACGTTCAGAGTGGCTTCTTACCTGTTGTGTTTTGTATTGACGTTCAGAGTAGCTTCTTACCTGTTGTGTTTTGTATTGACGTTCAGAGTATCTTCTTACCTGTTGTGTTTTGTATTGACGTTCAGAGTGGCTTCTTACCTGTTGTGTTTTGTATTGACGTTCAGAGTGGCTTCTTACCTGTTGTGTTTTGTATTGACGTTGGTCACCGCATCGTTGGGTTTAGAGCAGGAAAGGCTTTTCACTGTCTTCACTGCATTAACATTAAAACGTAAAACTTGAATCGCTCTAGTAAATGACCTGGCTGAGGGCCAAAACAACTTCCCCACGGCCTGCCATCACTCTGGGTGTGTGTGTGTGTGTGTGTGTGTGTGTGTGTGTGTGTGTGTGTGTGTGTGTGTGTGTGTGTGTGTGTGTGTGTGTGTGTGTGTGTGTGTGTAGAGAGATACAGTATCTCCCTAAGTGACTGTCAGAGACACACTGCCATATTCCCATTATACACCCTGAGAAACAAACCAGATGTTATTCCCATTATACACCCTGAGAAACAAACCAGATGTTATTCCCATTATACACCCTGAGAAACAAACCAGATGTTATTCCCATTATACACCCTGAGAAACAAACCAGATGTTATTCCCAGTATACACCCTGAGAAACAAACCAGATGTTATTCCCATTATACACCCTGAGAAACAAACCAGATGTTATTCCCATTATACACCCTGAGAAACAAA
This sequence comes from Salmo salar, assembly GCF_965601325.2. Lineage (NCBI taxonomy): Eukaryota > Metazoa > Chordata > Actinopteri > Salmoniformes > Salmonidae > Salmo > Salmo salar. Next base: position 105,339,055 of record NC_138293.1, read on the forward strand.
CCAGATGTTATTCCCATTATACACCCTGAGAAACAAACCAGATGTTATTCCCATTATACACCCTGAGAAACAAACCGGATGTTATTCCCATTATACACCCTGAGAAACAAACCGGATGTTATTCCCATTATACACCCTGAGAAACAAACCGGATGTTATTCCCAGTATACACCCTGAGAAACAAACCAGATGTTATTCCCATTATACACCCTGAGAAACAAACCAGATGTTATTCCCATTATACACCCTGAGAAACAAACCAGATGTTATTCCCATTATACACCCTGAGAAACAAACCAGATGTTATTCCCATTATACACCCTGAGAAACAAACCGGATGTTATTCCCATTATACACCCTGAGAAACAAACCGGATGTTATTCCCAGTATACACCCTGAGAAACAAACCAGATGTTATTCCCATTATACACCCTGAGAAACAAACCAGATGTTATTCCCATTATACACCCTGAGAAACAAACCAGATGTTATTCCCATTATACACCCTGAGAAACAAACCAGATGTTATTCCCATTATACACCCTGAGAAACAAACCAGATGTTATTCCCATTAATTGATTGGTTGATTGATTTGATTATCACTGATTGGTCAGAGAGACTACCCTGCTGTCTCACGTCTGAATCTCTGCTGTGTGCCTTCTAGGCAGAGTTGCAAAGAAAAAGCCATAACTCAGACTAGCCAATAAAAATAAAAATATTAAGATGGGCAAAAGTACACAGACACTGGACAGAGGAACTCTGCCTAGAAGGCCAGCATCCCGGAGTCGTGACAAGTGATTCTGCCAGTGTTCCATTATTATAGTGACCAGTGTTCCATTATTATAGTGACCAGTGTTCCATTATTAAAGTGACCAGTGTTCCATTATTATAGTGACCAGTGTTCCATTATTAAAGTGACCAGTGTTCCATTATTATAGGGACCAGTGTTCCATTATTATAGTGACCAGTGTTCCATTATTATAGTGACCAGTGTTCCATTATTATAGTGACCAGTGTTCCATTATTATAGTGACCAGTGTTCCATTATTAATGTGGCCAGTGTTCCATTATTAGTGACCAGTGTTCCATTATTAGTGACCAGTGTTCCATTATTAAAGTGACCAGTGTTCCATTATTATAGTGACCAGTGTTCCATTATTAAAGTGACCAGTGCTCCATTATTATAGTGACCAGTGTTCCATTATTAAAGTGACCAGTGTTCCATTATTAAAGTGACCAGTGTTCCATTATTAAAGTGACCAGTGTTCCATTATTATAGTGACCAGTGTTCCATTATTAAAGTGACCAGTGTTCCATTATTAAAGTGACCAGTGTTCCATTATTAAAGTGACCAGTGTTCCATTATTAATGTGGCCAGTGTTCCATTATTAGTGACCAGTGTTCCATTATTAAAGTGACCAGTGTTCCATTATTAGTGGCCAGTGTTCCATTATTATAGTGACCAGTGTTCCATTATTAATGTGGCCAGTGTTCCATTATTAGTGACCAGTGTTCCATTATTAAAGTGACCAGTGTTCCATTATTATAGTGACCAGTGTTCCATTATTAAAGTGACCAGTGTTCCATTATTATAGTGACCAGTGTTCCATTATTAAAGTGACCAGTGTTCCATTATTAAAGTGACCAGTGTTCCATTATTATAGTGACCAGTGTTCCATTATTATAGTGACCAGTGTTCCATTATTAAAGTGACCAGTGTTCCATTATTAATGTGGCCAGTGTTCCATTATTAGTGACCAGTGTTCCATTATTAAAGTGACCAGTGTTCCATTATTAAAGTGGCCAGTGTTCCATTATTAAAGTGACCAGTGTTCCATTATTAAAGTGACCAGTGTTCCATTATTAAAGTGACCAGTGTTCCATTATTAAAGTGACCAGTGTTCCATTATTATAGTGACCAGTGTTCCATTATTATAGTGACCAGTGTTCCATTATTATAGTGACCAGTGTTCCATTATTATAGTGACCAGTGTTCCATTATTATAGTGACCAGTGTTCCATTATTATAGTGACCAGTGTTCCATTATTATAGTGACCAGTGTTCCATTATTAAAGTGACCAGTGTTCCATTATTAAAGTGACCAGTGTTCCATTATTAAAGTGACCAGTGTTCCATTATTAAAGGGACCAGTGTTCTATTATTAAAGGGACCAGTGTTCTATTATTATAGTGACCAATGTTCCATTATTAAAGTGACCAGTGTTCCATTATTAAAGGGACCAGTGTTCCATAGTGTTCCATTATTAAAGGGACCAGTGTTCCATTATGGGGCAGCAGCCTCTAAGGTGCTGGGTTGAGTAACCGGGTGGTGGCCGACTAGTGATGGCTATTGAACGGTCTGTTGGCCTTGAGATAGAAGGTGTTTTTCAGTCTCTCAGTCCCAGCATTGATGCACCTGTACTGACCTCGCCGTCTGGATGATAGCGGGGTGAACAGGCAGTGGCTCATTGGTTGCTGTCCTTGATGATCTTTATGGCCTTCCTGTGACATCGAGTGGTGTAGGTGTCCTGGAGGGCAGGTAGTTTGTCCCCGGTGATGTGTTGGGCAGACCTCACCACCCTCTGGAGAGCCCTGTGGTTGCGGGCGGTGCAGTTGCCGTACCAGGCGGTAATACAGCCTGACAGGATGCTCTCGATGGTGCAAGTAAACGCTAACATAACTCTGTTACGTCAGGTAATGAGATAAATGTCAGCTTGAATAAACACCTGATTAAAACCATCATTCTGAAACAAATTATCGAACTGCATTCTGTTATATGTCATTGTAAATAAGAATGTGTTCTTAACTGACTTGCCTGGTTAAATAAAGGTAAAATAAAAATACATCTGCTGCCCTCTAGTGGATTGAAGCGGCTCTGCAGACCTGCGAATCAGCTGGTGTGTTTATGAAGAAATGTATCTTTCTGTTATTAGTTGTATTGTAAAATATACTGAGTCTAAATGTATTTTTTTTTTTTTACAAATCATTTAATTGTTATGCACCCCTAACAATATTTATAGAAAATATTTTGCCTTGCCACTTTCCTCAGTCATGTTGGAGTTTATTTTTATTTTATTTTTACAGGGACAGTGCACCATTAATAAACATTTCAGTAAAAGTGCCGGTTTTATCCAGCCGGCTAATATTCAACCGCAGTCCCTGGGCAGGTTATTAAAAACAATTACAACAAAAATACAGACAATCATTGAGCAGTGAGCACACGCAGAGTAACATAGGACAAGCAAGATGTAGCATACAGACAGAGCAACATAGGACAAGCAAGATGTAGCATACAGACAGAGCAACATAGGACAAGCAAGATGTAGCATACAGACAGAGCAACATAGGACAAGCAAGATGTAGCATACAGACAGAGTAACATAGGACAAGCAAGATGTAGCATACAGACAGAGCAACATAGGACAAGCAAGATGTAGCATACAGACAGAGCAACATAGGACAAGCAAGATGTAGCATACAGACAGAGCAACATAGGACAAGCAAGATGTAGCATACAGACAGAGCAACATAGGACAAGCAAGATGTAGCATACAGACAGAGCAACATAGGACAAGCAAGATGTAGCATACAGACAGAGCAACATAGTATAAAAACAACAAAGTGTTTCCACACCTCACAAGCTACAGACAACATGGAAAGCGGCAATATGTCTAGATGGGATACAGCTTTTGTCAAATTGACATCTAAGTATATAATACTTTTTTTGCATATTAGCTAACCTTAACCATTTTCCTAACCTTAACCTAATTATCATAACCTTTTTCTCCTAACCTGCTACGTACGTTCTCCTAAACTTACTACGAAAAGTGCATTTTTCAAAAGTGGCCTTTCTATGGAGTTTTTCCTAGCCACCCCTCATAGCCTGGTTCCTCTCTAGGTTTCTTCCTAGGTTCCGGCCTTTCTAGGGAGTTTTTCCTGGCCACCGTGCTTCTACACCTGCATTGCTTGCTGTTTGGGGTTTTAGGCTGGGTTTCTGTACAACACTTTGAGATATCAGCTGATGTAAGAAGGGCTATATAAATACATTTGATTTGATTTACCAGATTTGGTTTGACCCTCTACAATTGTCCTTGGACTCTTCCCAGTTGTATATTGCAACAACAACAAAATATGCTTTCATTGATTTCCAACATGATTTGAACATATAAAATGTGTCTGTATTTTCCTTATAAACAGTTGTAACAATAACAATCTAATCCTCAAATAAAATGCCAACCTGTGCTGTAACTGCAGTAGCAGAATTACACCATGGCTTGATGTTTTAACTACACCAGCTGTTGCCATATTTTAGCTTTTCAGTCAAACTCGGCAAACATGAAACTAAAACTTAAGTTTAGGCATTAATTCCGAATAGTTAAGATTAGTGTAAAGTAAAGGGAAAAGATTAATAAAATCTAATAACAAACTTTGTAGCGCATAGAGAATTGAACACCCAACCTTTGGATTGGGAGTCTGCAGCTTATATCTAGTTGAATTCGGAAGTTTACATTCACCTTAGCCAAATACATTTAACCTCTATGGGCTAGGTGGGACGCAGGCGTCCCACCCGTGGTGCACTCCATCAACAGCAGGTGCATTTCAAGAGCGGCAAATTTGAATCCAAATAAATGTCAAAATTTAAATTTTTCAAACATACAACTATTTTACACCCTTTGAAAGATAAACATCTCCTTAATCTAACCACATTTTACGATTTCAAAAAGGTTTTACGGCGAAAGCATAAATTTAGAGTATGTTAGGACAGTACATTTACAAGAGTTGTGTGTAATGTTTTGTCAATTCTGAGACAGGGTCACCAAAACCATAAAACCAGCTAAAATGATGCACTAACCTTTTACAATCTCCATCAGATGACACTCCTAGGACATTATGTTAGACAATGCATGCATTTTTAGTTCTATCAAGTTCATATTTATATCCAAAAACAGCGTTTTACTATGGCATTAATGTTGAGGAAATCGTTTCCCTCCAATAACCGGCAGTCAAGTCAGCATCACAAATTAAATAATTAAAATTAGAAAACATTGGTAAAATATTATATTGTCATTTAAAGAATTATAGATTTACATCTCTTGAACGCAATCAACTTGCCAGATTTAAAAATAACCTTACTGGGAAATCACACTTTGCAATAATCTGAGCACTGCGCCCAGAAAAATACGCGTTGCGATACAGACTAGTCGTCATGTTGGGGAGATCTAAAATCGAAAATACTATGTAAATAATCCATTACCTTTGATTCTCTTCATCAGATGTCACTTCCAGGTATCACAGGTCCATAACGAATGTAGTTTTGTTCAAAAAAGCTCATCATTTATGTCCAAAAATCTCCGTCTTGCTAGCACATGATCTAAGCCCGTCGGACTTCACTTCATGAACGAGGGGAAAAAATATATTTACGTTCGTTCAAACATGTCAAACGTTGTATAGCATAAATCATTAGGGCCTTTTTTAACCAGAACATGAATAATATTCAAGGTGGACGAATGCATACTCTTTTATAACGTATTGGAACGAGGGTACCCAACATGAACTCGCGCGCCAGGTGTCTAATGGGCCATCATCGTTCCATGGCTCTTGTTCGGTCAGATCTCCCTCCAGAAGACTCAAAACACTTTGTAAAGGCTGGTGACATCTAGTGGAAGCAATAGGAAGTGCCAAAATATTCATCAGCCCCTGTGTTTTTCAATGGCATAGGTTTAAAGGTAATACAACACATCAGGTATCCACTTCCTGTCAGAAAATGTCTCAGGGTTTTGCCTGCCAAATGAGTTCTGTTATACTCACAGACACCATTCAAACAGTTTTAGAAACTTTAGAGTGTTTCTATCCATATATAATAAGTATATGCATATTCTAGTTACTGGGTAGGATTAGTAACCAGATTAAATCGGGTACATTTTTTTTATCCAGCCGTGCAAATACTGCCCCCTAGCCCTCCTCAGTTTTTCACAACCCCCTCCTCTCCCCTACCTTCCCTATACCCCCTCCTCTCCCCTACCTTCCCTATACCCCCTCCTCTCCCCTACCTTCCCTAAACCCCCCTCCTCTCCCCTACCTTCCCTATACCCCCTCCTCTCCCCTACCTTCCCTATACCCCCTCCTCTCCCCTACCTTCCCTATACCCCCCCTCCTCTCCCCTACCTTCCCTATACCCCCTCCTCTCCCTTACCTTCCCTATACCCCCCTCCTCTCCCCTACCTTCCCTATACCCCCCTCCTCTCCCCTACCTTCCCTATACCCCCTCCTCTCCCCTACCTTCCCTATACCCCCCCTCCTCTCCCCTACCTTCCCTATACCCCCTCCTCTCCCTTACCTTCCCTATACCCCCCTCCTCTCCCCTACCTTCCCTATACCCCCTCCTCTCCCCTACCTTCACTATACCCCCTCCTCTCCCCTACCTTCCCTATACCCCCTCCTCTCCCCTACCTTCCCTATACCCCCCCTCCTCTCCCCTACCTTCCCTATACCCCCTCCTCTCCCCTACCTTTCCTATACCCCCTCCTCTCCCCTACCTTCCCTATACCCCCCTCCTCTCCCCTACCTTCCCTATACCCCCTCCTCTCCCCTACCTTCCCTATACCCCCTCCTCTCCCCTACCTTCCCTATACCACCCCTCCCCTACCTTCCCTATACCTCCCCTCCTCTCCCCTACCTTCCCTATACCTCCCCTCCACCTTCCCTATACCCCCTCCTCTCCCCTACCTTCCCTATACCCCCTCCTCTCCCCCGCCTTCCTATACCCCCTCCTCTCCCCCACCTTCCCTATACCCCCCTATTCTCCCCTACCTTCCCTATACCCCCTCCTCTCCCCTACCTTCCCTATACCCCCCTCCTCTCCCCTACCTTCCCTATACCCCCCTCCTCACCCCTACCTTCCCTATACCCCCCTCCTCTCCCCTACCTTCCCTATACCCCCCCTCCTCTCCCCTACCTTCCCTATACCCCCTCCTCTCCCCTACCTTCCCTATACCCCCCTCCTCTCCCCTACCTTCCCTATACCCCCTCCTCTCCCCTACCTTCCCTATACCTCCTCCTCTCCCCTACCTTCCCTATACCCCCTCCTCTCCCCTACCTTCCCTATACCCCCCTCCTCTCCCCTACCTTCCCTATACCCCCCCTCCTCTCCCCTACCTTCCCTATACCCCCCTCCTCTCCCCTACCTTCCCTATACCCCCTCCTCTCCACTACCTTCCCTATACCCCCCCCCCCCCCATTATGTTGGACCATCATGTTTATTTGTTTGAATCTTGTCTTTGTTTGTGATCAGGTTAGAAGAGAATGACTCCTCAACCCAAGAGGCCCTGGAGCAGCTGTGATCAGGTTAGAAGAGAATGACTCCTCAACCCAAGAGGCCCTGGAGCAGCTGTGATCAGGTTAGAAGAGAATGACTCCTCAACCCAAGAGGCCCTGGAGCAGCAGTGAGAGAGCAGCAGTGTGGAAGCATTTGGGTAAATTTAAAGAAGGTTTCCTGGTAAAGAGGATTGACTGTTACGTAAAGGGTCAGAGCCACTGAGTGAACAAAATATTAAGGATACCTTCCTAATTAATATTTAGTTACGCCTGGTCAGTTTGTCATGGAAAGAAAGGTGTCCTTAATGTTTTGTGTAAATTACATAATAATTATACATTTATGGATTGTTTTATGTTGCCTTTTGTTTTCTATTTATTCAACCTGCCATCTACCCACCTGGGGACTGAGGGTTATGAGAGAACCCCCACATCACTAGCTTCTCTTTATTCAACCTGCCATCTACCCACCTGGGGACTGAGGGTTATGAGAGAACCCCCACATCACTAGCTTCTCTTTATTCAACCTGCAATCTACCCACCTGGGGACTGAGGGTTATGAGAGAACCCCCACATCACTAGCTTCTCTTTATTCAACCTGCCATCTACCCACCTGGGGACTGAGGGTTATGAGAGAACCCCCACATCACTAGCTTCTCTTTATTCAACCTGCCATCTACCCACCTGGGGACTGAGGGTTATGAGAGAACCCCCACATCACTAGCTTCTCTTTATTCAACCTGCCATCTACCCACCTGGGGACTGAGGGTTATGAGAGAACCCCCACATCACTAGCTTCTCTTTATTCAACCTGCCATCTACCCACCTGGGGACTGAGGGTTATGAGAGAACCCCCACATCACTAGCTTCTCTTTATTCAACCTGCCATCTACCCACCTGGGGACTGAGGGTTATGAGAGAACCCCCACATCACTAGCTTCTCTTTATTCAACCTGCCATCTACCCACCTGGGGACTGAGGGTTATGAGAGAACCCCCACATCACTAGCTTCTCTTTATTCAACCTGCCATCTACCCACCTGGGGACTGAGGGTTATGAGAGAACCCCCACATCACTAGCTTCTCTTTATTCAACCTGCCATCTACCCACCTGGGGACTGAGGGTTATGAGAGAACCCCCACATCACTAGCTTGCAGGTTCTGCAGCGTTGTAAAGATAAAGAGGGGACGACTAGGAAGCAGGTTGGCATTTATTGTCATGAATCTTGCCCTGGAGGCAGTTGGCATTTATTGTCATGAATCTTGCCCTGGAGGCAGTTCAGCAAAGTATTCCCTAGCTGACACAGGCACAAAGTAATACAATCAGATTTTAATCCTAACCTCAACCCTAACCACACTGCTAATCCTTCCCTTAAATTAAGACCATAAAACAACATTTTCCACAGCCAATTCTGACTTTGCAGCTGACATATCTAGAGGAAATCGCACAGTTCTGCCTCCAGGTCAAGATTCATGACAAACGTCAACATGAGACAATGAGAAGCAATGTAAAATCAATAACGAAATTGTTTCCACTATTAACATGCTTTTTCTTGTTTCAAGTATGTTTTATTATGAAAAGTACAATATATCCATGTATACTTGTACAACTATGGAGCGTATGTCCATATATAATTGTACAATTAGTTTTTCCAACATAAAAGACAAGAAATGATCACGTTGGTATTTTAACAGTGTTATTGTAAGAGTTTAAATGTTTAAACAGAGGATACATCTAAAACAGGATAAAACAAGTGCAGTATGTTGTGAGAATGTTACTTTAACGTCGACTCATAACGTCACACTATAACTTCATGGGAGTCTTGTGGAAAGACTGCATGTTGTTTTGGGTGGATTGAGTGACGTCTTCATCAACATTTTGCTGAATATTCCGGTAATATTTTCACCTCTTCCAGTAGTTTATTTGTCATTTGCAGGTATTATAAGTAATACATACACTGTAATTCCTTGTTGGATCTCTCTCACATACAGGACAGTACATACCAGAGGAGGCTGCTGAGGGGAGGACGGCTCATAATAATGTCTGGAACAGAGTGAATGAAATGGAACACATGGAAACCACTTGTTTGATACCATTCCACTTATTCCACTCCAGCCATTACAAGCCTGTCCTCCCTAAATACGGTCCCACCAACCTCCTGTGGTACAAACACAAACAGTAAAATATATCATAAAAAATGCAAAGTGGTAAAAGATCAGAAAAGGAACCCAAAAGGTTCAGTCATGTTGTAATAGTCTGATGAAAAAAGTTTAGGTTGATGATTTAACAGGCAGATAGAACTGGGATAGAAGCTGTTCTAGAACCTGTGGTCCAGAAACTGATTTAACAGGCAGATAGAACTGGGATAGAAGCTGTTCTAGAACCTGTGGTCCAGAAACTGATTTAACAGGCAGATAGAACTGGGATAGAAGCTGTTCTAGAACCTGTGGTCCAGAAACTGATTTAACAGGCAGATAGAACTGGGATAGAAGCTGTTCTAGAACCTGTGGTCCAGAAACTGATTTAACAGGCAGATAGAACTGGGATAGAAGCTGTTCTAGAACCTGTGATCCAGAAACTGATTTAACAGGCAGATAGAACTGGGATAGAAGCTGTTCTAGAACCTGTGGTCCAGAAACTGATTTAACAGGCAGATAGAACTGGGATAGAAGCTGTTCTAGAACCTGTGGTCCAGAAACTGATTTAACAGGCAGGCAGAACTGGGATAGAAGCTGTTCTAGAACCTGTGGTCCAGAAACTGATTTAACATGTGTGAGTGTCCAGTGTGTGTTTGTCAATTGTTTCAGTGTTTATGTGTGTATCCAGTGTGTGTTTATCCAGTGTGTGTGTGTGTGTGTGTGTGTATCCAGTGTGTGTGTGTGTGTGTATCCAGTGTGTGTGTGTGTGTGTGTGTGTGTGTGTGTGTGTGTGTGTGTGTGTGTGTGTGTGTGTGTGTGTATCCAGTGTGTTTGTCAAGCATGTGTGTATCAAGCATGTGTGTGTGTCCAGTGAGTGTGTGTGTGTGTCCAGTGTGTTTGCCCAGTGTTTGTGTGTATGTGTGTTTGTCCAGTTTGAGTGGGTGGCCAGCGTGTGTGTGTGTGCCTAGTGTGTGTGTCTGTGTCCAGTGCGTGTGTGTGTTCAGTGTGTGTGTTCAGTGTGTGTGTGTGTGTTCAGTGTGTGTGTTCAGTGTGTGTGTGTTCAGTGTGTGTCCAGTGTGTGTGTGTGTTCAGTGTGTGTGTGTGTTCATTGTGTGTGTGTGTTCAGTGTGTGTGTGTGTGTGTGTGTGTCCAGTTATTATTTCAGGGACACTGAGTCGCCACCATCATAAACCCTAAACCCTGGATAGAGGGGTTCAGTGAATGTGGAGGTGAATGTGATCAGGTGGGTCAGTGTGTCAGAGGAGGCTCTATAGAAGGACAGAGTGCCGGCTGACCAGTCCAGATACACTCCTACTCTGTGGGGGCTGGAGGAGGGGACGTCTATGGTAGTGGAGTTATTATTATACCAGCTGGAGGAGGGGACGTCTATGGTAGTGGAGTTATTATTATACCAGCTGGAGGAGGGGACGTCTATGGTAGTGGAGTTATTATTATGCCTGGCAATGTATCTGTTGTCAGAGCAGAACAGACTCCAGGACTTGTCATTGTGTCCAAGCCAACAGTCCTTAACCCTTCCTCTCCTGCTGATTCCTTTATATGTCACTCCTATATCAGCCCCCATTATCCCACTCCACTCTACCTCCCAGTAACAGCGCCCAGTCAGACCCTCTCTACACAGCACCTGTCTCCAGTCCTCAAATCTCTCTGGGTGATCAGGATACGGCTGCTCCTCTGTCCTACGTGTCACCTTTCTGTTCTCCTCAGACAGAGAGAGGTGTCTGTTTACTGTGTTTAGGTCCAGTGTGAGATCACAGACATCTGATGGATGAAACCAGACACAATATTAGAAATCATCATCATTCACATTACAATGTTAACTCACTTTTCACTAATTCATTTAATGTAGATGTTTCTAGGTATCAAAAGGAGAAGTTAAGGTAACTTGAGACTTGTTGAATGATCACATGTTATACTGTATGGTAATATAAAACACAGTTATTCACAATAATTACACACACACACATTGTCATATCAACTCTTTGTAAACGTTGGTGTCCCTGATTTGTGCTTCTGTAGAACTACAGATGATATTTAATATGACCAAGTCAGTAATGATGGTGGTCTTTGACTTAACTTGAATTAAGACTTATTCTTAGTCATATTCTTCACAGCAGTGAACACTCACATTTTCTAAGTCCAGGTTTCATTCTGTTCTCTCCACCATGTTCCACACTGTAGCGGTAAGCAGAAGAACAGACAGTCATTGAGGGATACACCTGAACACACACACACACACACACACACACACACACACACACACACACACACACACACACACACACACACACACACACACACACACACACACACACACACACACACACACACACACACACACACACACACACACACACACACACACACACACCTTTGTCCAAGTGGTGGTGAGAGTGTTTGTCTTAACTAGCCTGATAAGTCAAACATGTCTGATATGAACATTGACATAAACCCTCTACATACTTGAGTTTCTCCAGTCTGCAGTGTGGATCCTCCAGTCCAGCAGAGAGCAGTCTGACTCCTGAGTCTCCTGGGTGATTGTAGCTCAGGTCCAGCTCTCTCAGGTGTGAGGGGTTTGACCTCAGAGCTGAGACCAGAGAAGCACAGCCTTCCTCTGTGACTAGACAGCCTGACAGCCTGCAAAGAGTCAAATCATATTAAAATCACACTGCTATTCTTTGGTGGTGAAAATAGTGGCAGTATATTTTTTCAACATATGAAACCTTCCATATCTATTCTTAAATTAATGTATCATATTATAAATTACAAATGATCAAAGTATTGCCTGCAGATAGAAACATGTATAGTACAAATATTTGAGTAGACTGACCAGACCAGTTTAAAAGCAGTATCAGTCAAAAGACAGACAGTGAGGTATCAGATTTAGATTGTATTGAGCATACAGTCCACACCATATCTATTTTGACAGTGAAGCAAACATTTTAACCTCTTACATCTAGACGTTCCGCTAGCGGAACACCTGCTCCAATATCCAATGATAGGCGTGGCGCGAATTACAAATTCCTCAAAAATACAAAAACTTCAATTTTTCAAACATATGACTATTTCACAGCATTTTAAAGACAAGACTCTCCTTAATCTAACCACACTGTCCGATTTCAAAAAGGCTTTACAACGAAAGCAAAACATTAGATTATGTCAGGAGAGTGCCCAGCCAGAAATAATCAGACACCCATTTTTCAAGCTAGCATATAATGTCACATAAACCCAAACCACAGCTAAATGCAGCACTAACCTTTGATGATCTTCATCAGATGACACACCTAGGACATTATGTTATACAATACATGCATGTCTGTTCAATCAAGTTCATATTTATATCAAAAAACAGCTTTTTACATTAGCATGTGACGTTCAGAAAAACCATACCCCCGCAAACTTCCGGGGAATTTACTAACAGTTTGCTAAATTACTCACGATAAACATTCACAAAAAGCATAACAATTATTTTAAGAATTATAGATACATTACTCCTCTATGCACTCGATATGTCCGATTTTAAAATAGCTTTTCGGATGAAGCACATTTTGCAATATTCTAAGTACATAGCCCGGCATCACAGGGCTAGCTATTTAGACACCCGGCAAGATTAGCCTTCACCAAAATCATATTTCCTATAAGAAAAATGTTCTTACCTTTCCTGTTCTTCGTCAGAATGCACTCCCAGGACTTCTACTTCAATAACAAATGTAGGTTTGGTCCCAAATAATCCATCGTTATATCCAAACAGCGACGTTTTGTTCGTGTGTTCTAGACACTATGCGAATGGTAAATAACGGTCTTGCGCATGGCGCATGGCGTGACAAAACATGTCTAAATATTCCATTACCGTACTTCGAAGCATGTCAACCGCTGTTTAAAACCAATTTTTATGCCATTTATCTCGTAGAAAAGCGATAATTTTCCGACCGGGAATCTCCTTTCGGCAAACAGAGGAAAATTCACAAAGACGGGGGCGGCCAGGGCACGCGCCTAAGCCCACAGTCCCTTGATCGGCCACTTGAGAAAGGCGATAATGTGTTTCAGCCTGGGGCTGGGATGACGACATTCTGTCTTTCCCGGGCTCTGAGAGCCTATGGAAGACGTAGGAAGTGTCACGTTAGAGCAGAGATCCTTTGTAAAAGATAGAGATGGCAAAGAAGTTCATGAAATGGTCAGACAGGCCACTTCCTGTAAAGGAATCTCTCAGGTTTTGACCTGCCATTTGAGTTCTGTTATACTCACAGACACCATTCAAACAGTTTTAGAAACTTTGGAGTGTTTTCTATCCAAAGCCAATAATTATATGCATATTCTAGTTACTGGGCAGGAGTAGTAACCAGATTAAATCGGGTACGTTTTTTATCCAGCCGTGAAAATACTGCCCCCTAGCCATAACAGGTTAAATGTGGCTCTAAACTCCAACATTTTGGATTTCAGATCAAATGTTTCATATGAGGTGACAGTATATAATGTCACCTTTCATTTGAGGATATTTTCATACATATCTGTTTCACCGTTTAGAAAAATGAAAGCACTTTATGTATCTAGTCCCCCTATTTAAAGAAGTCATATGCTTTCTGACCAATTCACTCATAGTGGCTTAAAGTAGTCACAAGTTGAGTATTTGATCCGATATTCCTTGAACGCAGCGACTACATCAAGCTTGTGACTCAAACTCGTTGATTGATTATGCAGTTTGTTTTGGTTGTGTTTTGGGTTGTGTTTTGCCCAATATTAAAATGGTGGATGGTGTAACGTCTGCTTCCAACTCTCAAACACGTAGATCTGAATCACCTGAATTCTGATCACCTGTTCACACACCTGTATGTCATTATCACTATTTAGTTCAGTTTGTTGCACCCATCATTGTGATGTAATGTTTGATTTGCGACACACGGCTATTCGGAGCGCTGAGTTTCCTTTAAATTACTCCTCCCGTGTATGATAGTTTTTGCCTGCCTCCCTAACGACGCCTTTTGCCTATTCCCTGCCTGTACCTTAGCCTATTGGATTTCCTGTTATCAACCTATTCCCTGCCTGTACCTTAGCCCATTGGATTTCCTGTTATCAACCTATTCCCTGCCTGTACCTTAGCCCATTGGATTTCCTGTTATCAACCTATCCCCTGCCTGTACCTTAGCCTATTGGATTTCCTATTGCCTGATCTCCCGGACCACGGCCTGTTGCATTTTTGGACCGTTTTTGATCTTCTGCCTGCCCCTGGACCTGTGGTCCTTTACAATAAACACCTGCTGAGCCCTGGACCTGTGGTCCTTTACAATAAACACCTGCTGAGCCCTGCGCTTGAAACCAGCTCTTTGTCTCCCATCGTGTTCATTACAGATGGTTACTGGAGTAATTTTATTTATAAGTGAGTAGATAACAGGTTTCTAAACACTACTAAATTAAACCTGATGATTCCATTATTCATGAATGAATCATGAATAATAATAATGAGTGAGAAAGTACAGAGGCTACAACAGAAAATGCTAACCTGTCACCATTACCAATTTATTTATTTATTTCACCTATATTTAACCAGGTAGGCAAGTTGAGAACAAGTTCTCATTTACAATTGCGACCTGGCCAAGATAAAGCAAAGCAGTTCGACACATATAACAACACAGAGTTATACATGGAGTTAACAAATGTAACCCTCTCACCAGGCTTGATTATAACTCTCACAATATTAACATATGTAGAGTATCTCAGCAGCATGGGATGTTAGGTGAGAAGGACATCTCCAATAAGAATTCCTATTGTAAACTATCTAGGGTTATGACAATAGGGTATTAACTTCAGATTAAATTATTATAGGTTTCTGTTATTGAATCAGGATAAACCATTCCATGCATTAAATTAAAACAATTAATGACTCCACCAAGGCAACATACATAACGTTCCATATGTGTAATAAAACATTTTCAAACACAAATACAATTTCAGACACAACATCAAAAGAAATAAAAAATAATAAACCCCAATGAGTCGTACACAACCCGTGTCCAGATTATTTCAAGTTTGCTTAAATAAACCGTTGGCGCGGGTTGGAGCTCAAAACACCTCATATTGTGGTTACTCACTACTTGGTAGATATTCCCTCAGCGAAGTATGGCAGTTCCATGCAGGTTTCCTCACAAAGTCCAAGGCAGCACAGCTACCCATGCAGACAGTACTCCTTGGCCGTAACCGATATCCCCATGGGAACACGAACTCGTTAAGCTTCCCAAGCAATTATCTCCCGGTGTCACACGATGCTAGGCTAACCTCTAGGCTGGCTAATACCTCCACGACGAGACGGTAGCTTCAGTCTTTACTAAGTTTTAACTAAATTATAACAACTCTTTTATTAAATAAAACATGTATTGCCCTTCATGTCTTAGTAGCTATGGGTTTTGTTGTAGTTCTGTCGTCTTCTTTTATAATTTTTCTTTACCAACCGTCCTGAGGTAAAACGTCCATCCTTTCATCAACGTCTTTTTCCCTCCTGTTAACCAGGTCAACTCCCATTGGCCACAACTTAACAAGCGACCTTATTGGTCAAAACTTAAACTTCAAAGTAAAACAAACTATTCACTTATACATTAAATACATATTTCTTCAAAAAGCATAATGCATTAACAACATTACAGTTTAGGAGCAATTCAATCATCTTTTAAATATAATACCAATTCATTATAACAAATAAACTCAATACTTGGTTCAAACAAGGGTATTACACAAACATACAGTCAATAATACAGGAGAAAAATAAGTCTATATACAATGTGAGCAAATGAAGTGAAATAAGAGAGGTAAAGGCAAAAAAAGGCCATGGTGGCAAAGTAAATACAATATAGCAAGTAAAAACACTGGAATGGTAGATATGCAGTGGAAGCAAGTGCAAAGTAGAAATAATGGGGTGCAAAGGAGCAAAATAAATAAATACAGTAGGGGAAGAGGTAGTTGGGCTAAATTATAGATGGGCTATGTACAGGTGCAGTAATCTGTGAGCTGCCCTGACAGCTGGTGCTTAAAACTAGTGTGGGAGATAAGTGTTTCCAGTTTTAGAGATTTTTGTAGTTCTTTCCAGTCATTGGCAGCAGAGAACTGGAAGAGGCGGCCGAAGGAGGAATTGGCTTTGGGGGTGACCAGGGAGATATACCTGCTGGAGCGCATGCTACAGGTGGGTGCTGCTATGGTGACCAGTGAGCGGAGATAAGGGGGGACTTCACCTAGCAGGGTCTTGCAGATGACCTGGAGCCAGTGGGTTTGGCGACGAGTATGAAGCGAGGGCCAGACAACGAGAGCGTACAGGTCGCAGTGGTGGGTAGTACAGTGGGGGGAAAAAGTATTTGATCCCCTGCTGATTTTGTATGTTTGCCCACTTACAAAGAAATGATCAGTCTATAATTTTAATGGTAGGTTTATTTGAACAGTGAGAGACAGAATAACAACAAAAAAATCCAGAAAAAATGCATGTCAAAAATGTTATACATTTATTTGCATTTTAATGAGGGAAATAAGTATTTGACCCCTCTGCAAAACATGACTTAGTACTTGGTGGCAAAACTCTTGTTGGCAATCACAGAGGTCAGACGTTTCTTGTAGTTGGCCACCAGGTTTGCACACATCTCAGGAGGGATTTTGTCCCACTCCTCTTTGCAGATCTTCTCCAAGTCATTAAGGTTTCAAGGCTGACGTCTCCCTCCACAGATTTTCTACGGGATTAAGGTCTGGAGACTGGCTAGGCCACTCCAGGACCTTAATGTGCTTCTTCTTGAGCCACTCCTTTGTTGCCTTGGCTGTGTGTTTTGGGTCATTGTCATGCTGGAATACCCATCCACGACCCATTTTCAATGCCCTGGTTGAGGGAAGGAGGTTCTCACCCAAGATTTGACGGTACATGGCCCCGTCCATCGTCCCTTTGATGCGGTGAAGTTGTCCTGTCCCCTTAGCAGAAACACACCCCCAAAGCATAATGTTTCCACCTCCATAGGGGGCAGTATTGACACGGCTGGATAAAAAAACATACCCGATTTAATCTGGTTACCACTCCTACCCAGTAACTAGAATATGCATATACTTATTACATATGGATAGAAAACACCCTAAATTTTCTAAAACTGTTTGAATGGTGTCTGTGAGTATAACAGAACTCATTTGGCAGGCAAAACCCTGAGACATTTTCTGACAGGAAGTGGATACCTGATGTGTTGTATTACCTTTAAACCTATCCCATTGAAAAACACAGGGGCTGAGGAATATTTTGGCACTTCCTATTGCTTCCACTAGATGTCACCAGCCTTTACAAAGTGTTTTGAGTCTTCTGGAGGGAGATCTGACCGAACAAGAGCCATGGAACGATGATGGCCCATTAGACACCTGGCGCGCGAGTTCATTTTGGGTACCCTCGTTCCAATACGTTATAAAAGAGTATGCATTCGTCCACCTTGAATATTATTCATGTTCTGGTTAAAAAAGGCCCTAATGATTTATGCTATACAACGTTTGACATGTTTGAACGAACGTAAATATATTTTTTCCCCTCGTTCATGACGAGAAGTCCGGCTGCCTTAGATCATGTGCTAACAAGACGGAGATTTTTGGACATAAATGATGAGCTTTTTTGAACAAAACTACATTCGTTATGGACCTGTGATACCTGGAAGTGACATCTGATGAAGAGAATCAAAGGTAATGGATTATTTACATAGTATTTTCGATTTTAGATCTCCCCAACATGACGTCTAGTCTGTATCGCAACGCGTATTTTTCTGGGCGCAGTGCTCAGATTATTGCAAAGTGTGATTTCCCAGTAAGGTTATTTTTAAATCTGGCAAGTTGATTGCGTTCAAGAGATGTAAATCTATAATTCTTTAAATGACAATATAATATTTTACCAATGTTTTCTAATTTTAATTATTTAATTAGTGGTGCTGACTTGACTGCCGGTTATTGGAGGGAAACGATTTCCTCAACATCAATGCCATAGTAAAACGTTGTTTTTGGATATAAATATGAACTTAATAGAACTAAAAATGCATGCATTGTCTAACATAATGTCCTAGGAGTGTCATCTGATGGAGATTGTAAAAGGTTAGTGCATCATTTTAGCTGGTTTTATGGTTTTGGTGACCCTGTCTTTGAATTGACAAAACATTACACACAACTCTTGTAAATGTACTGTCCTAACATACTCTAAATTTATGCTTTCGCCGTAAAACCTTTTTGAAATCGTAAAACGTGGTTAGATTAAGGAGATGTTTATCTTTCAAAGGGTGTAAAATAGTTGTATGTTTGAAAAATTTGAATTTTGACATTTATTTGGATTCAAATTTGCCGCTCTTGAAATGCACCTGCTGTT
Organism: Salmo salar; assembly: GCF_965601325.2. Classification (NCBI taxonomy): domain Eukaryota; kingdom Metazoa; phylum Chordata; class Actinopteri; order Salmoniformes; family Salmonidae; genus Salmo; species Salmo salar. The sequence goes on from NC_138293.1 coordinate 105,357,871, forward strand.
GATGGAGTGCACCACGGGTGGCACGCTAGCGTCCCACCTACCAAATCGTCCCACCTACGTAACAGCCAGTGTAATCCTGTGGCGCGTTATTCAAAAACCTCAAAATGCAAAAACTTCAATTTCTCAAACATATGACTATTTTACACCATTTTAAAGACAAGACTCTCGTTAATCTAACCACACTGTCCGATTTCTCAAAGGCTTTACAACGAAAGCAAACATTAGATTATGTCAGCAGAGTACCCAGCCAGAATAATCAGACACCCATTTTCAAGCTAGCATATAATGTCACATAAACCCAAACCACAGCTAAATGCAGCACTAACCTTTGATGATCTTCATCAGATGACAAACCTAGGACATTATGTTATACAATGCATGCATGTTTTGTTCAATCAAGTTCATATTTATATCAAAAACCAGCTTTTTACATTAGCATGTGACTAGCATGTGACTAGCATTCCCACCGAACACTGCCGTGAATTTACTAAATTACTCACGATAAACATTCACAAAAAGCATAACAATTCTTTTAAGAATTATAGATACAGAACTCCTCATGCATTCGATATGTCATCATAAAATAGCTTTTTAGGTGAAAGCACATTTTGCAATATTCTGAGTAGATAGCCCAGCATCACAGGTGCTATTTAGACACCCAGCAAGTTTAGCACTCACCAAAGTCAGATTTACTATAAGAAAATGTTATTACCTTTGCTGTCTTCGTCAGAATGCACTCCCAGGACTTCTACTTCAATAACAAATGTTGCGTTTGGTCTCAAAATAATCCATCGTTATATCCAAACAGCGGCGCTTTTTGTTCGTGCGTTCAAGACACTATCCGAAAGGGTAAAGAAGGGTTACGAGCATGGCGCAATTCGTGACAAAAAAATTCTAAATGTTCCATTACCGCTGGTTACTAATCCTACCCAGTAACTAGAATATGCATATACTTATTATATATGGATAGAAAACACTCTAAAGTTTCTAAAACTGTTTGAATGGTGTCTGTGAGTATAACAGAACTCATTTGGCAGGCCAAAACCCTGAGACATTTTCTGACAGGAAGTGGATACCTGATGTGTTGTATTACCTTTAAACCTATCCCATTGAAAAACACAGGGGCTGAGGAATATTTTGGCACTTCCTATTGCTTCCACTAGATGTCACCAGCCTTTACAAAGTGTTTTGAGTCTTCTGGAGGGAGATCTGACCGAACAAGAGCCATGGAACGATGATGTCCCATTAGACACCTGGCGCGCGAGTTCATGTTGGGTACCCTCGTTCCAATACGTTATGAAAGAGTATGCATTCGTCCACCTTGAATATTATTCATGTTCTGATTAAAAAAGGCCTAATGATTTATGCTATACAACGTTTGACATGTTTGAACGAACGTAAATATATTTTTTCCCCTCGTTCATGACGAGAAGTCCGGCTGGCTTAGATCATGTGCTAACAAGACGGAGATTTTTGGACATAAATGATGAGCTTTTTTGAACAAAACTACATTCGTTATGGACCTGTGATACCTGGAAGTGACATCTGATGAAGAGAATCAAAGGTAATGGATTATTTACATAGTATTTTCGATTTTAGATCTTCCCAACATGACGTCTAGTCTGTATCGCAACGCGTATTTTTCTGGGCGCAGTGCTCAGATTATTGCAAAGTGTGATTTCCCAGTAAGGTTATTTTTAAATCTGGCAAGTTGATTGCGTTCAAGAGATGTAAATCTATAATTCTTTAAATGACAATATAATATTTTACCAATGTTTTCTAATTTTAATTATTTAACCTCTTGGGGCTAGGTGGGACGCTAGCGTGCCACCCGTGGTGCACTCCATCAACAGCAGGTGCATTTCAAGAGCGGCAAATTTGAATCCAAATAAATGTCAAAATTCAAATTTTTCAAAAATACAACTATTTTACACCATTTGAAAGATAAACATCTCCTTAATCTAACCACGTTTTACGATTTCAAAAAGGTTTTACGGCGAAAGCATAAATTTAGAGTATGTTAGGACAGTACATTTACAAGAGTTGTGTGTAATGTTTTGTCAAGTCAAAGACAGGGTCACCAAAACCATAAAACCAGCTAAAATGATGCACTAACCTTTTACAATCTCCATCAGATGACACTCCTAGGACATTATGTTAGACAATGCATGCATTTTTAGTTCTATCAAGTTCATATTTATATCCAAAAACAGCGTTTTACTATGGCATTGATGTTGAGGAAATCGTTTCCCTCCAATAACCGGCAGTCAAGTCAGCGTCACAAATTAAATAATTAAAATTAGAAAACATTGGTAAAATATTATATTGTCATTTAAAGAATTATAGATTTACATCTCTTGAACGCAATCAACTTGCCAGATTTAAAAATAACCTTACTGGGAAATCACACTTTGCAATAATCTGAGCACTGCGCCCAGAAAAATACGCGTTGCGATACAGACTAGACGTCATGTTGGGGAGATCTAAAATCGAAAATACTATGTAAATAATCCATTACCTTTGATTCTCTTCATCAGATGTCACTTCCAGGTATCACAGGTCCATAACGAATGTAGTTTTGTTCAAAAAAGCTCATCATTTATGTCCAAAAATCTCCGTCTCGTTAGCACATGATGTAAGCCAGCCGGACTTCTCGTCATGAACGAGGGGAAAAAATATATTTCCGTTCGTTCAAACATGTCAAACGTTGTATAGCATAAATCATTAGGGCCTTTTTTAACCAGAACATGAATAATATTCAAGGTGGACGAATGCATACTCTTTTATAACGTATTGGAACGAGGGTACCCAACATGAACTCGCGCGCCAGGTGTCTAATGGGACATCATCGTTCCATGGCTCTTGTTCGGTCAGATCTCCCTCCAGAAGACTCAAAACACTTTGTAAAGGCTGGTGACATCTAGTGGAAGCAATAGGAAGTGCCAAAATATTCCTAAGCCCCTGTGTTTTTCAATGGGATAGGTTTAAAGTCAATACAACACATCAGGTATCCACTTCCTGTCAGAAAATGTCTCAGGGTTTTGCCTGCCAAATGAGTTCTGTTATACTCACAGACACCATTCAAACAGTTTTAGAAACTTTAGAGTGTTTTCTATCCATAATATAATAAGTATATGCATATTCTAGTTATGACTTCAACTGTATGTATTAAAATACCCTCAAATAAAAGGTGACATTATATACTGTTACCTCATATGAAACATTTGATCTGAAATCCAAAATGTTGGAGTATAGAGCCACATTTAAAATGTTATCTTCACAGTCAAAATAGATATGATGTGGACTGTATACTCAATACAATCTAAATCTGATACCTCACTGTCTGTCTTTTGACTGATACTGCTTTTTAAACTGGTCTGGTCAGTCTACTCAAATATGTGTACTATATATGTTTCTATCTGCAGGCAATACTTTGATCATTTGTCATTTTTAATGATGATACATTAATTTACGAATAGATATGGAAGGTTTCAGGACACTGATATCTGAATATGTTGAAAAATTATACTGCCACTATTTTCACCACCAAAGCATAGCAGTGTGATTTTAATATGATTTGACTCTTTGCAGGCTGTCAGGCTGTGGAGTCACAGAGGAAGGCTGTGATTCTCTGGTCTCAGCTCTGAGGTCAAACCCCTCACACCTGAGAGAGCTGGACCTGAGTAACAATGACCTGAAGGATTCAGGAGTGAAGCTGCTCTCTGCTGGACTGGATAATCCCCACTGTAAACTGGAGACTCTGAGGTCAGTATTCCTGTAGTTGGTCAACAAGTGATAACTGTTCACCAGATCCACATGTGTTTACCAGACACACATAGTCCACACCATATGTGTTTGGACAGTGAAGCTTACAGTTTTAAATGTGGTGCAATGCTCCAGCATTTTGGATTTGAGATGTTTCATATTAGGTGACCTTACAGAATGTCACCTTTTAGTTGAGGGTATTTTCATATATATCTGTTTTACCATTTAGAAATTAAAGCACTTTCTGTACGTAGTTCTCCCATTTTAAGAAGTCTTAATTATTTGGACAAATTCACTTATATTGTATTAAAGTAGTCATAAGTTTAGTAGTTGTACCATATTCCATGCCTGCAGTGATTACATCAAGCCTGTGATTCTACTAACTTGTTGAATTCATTTACAGTTTGTCTTGGTTGTGTTTTGGATGATGTTTTTCCTAATAGAAACTGAATGGTGAATAATGTCCTGTCATTATGGAGTCACTTCACTTGTATTGTCAGTAAGAATAGAAGATGTTTCTGAACACTTCTACATTCATGTGGATGCTACCATGATTATGAATAATCATGAATGAATCGTTAATGATGATGAATGAGAAATTTACAGAGGCACAAAGATCAGACCCCCTCTGTTATTGGTGTTATTCTGTATACTTCTGGCCCTTCTTTGGACACTGTGTTAACTAACTAACCAGACGAGCTTCAATGCCATACAACTCTCCTTCCGTGGCCTCCAACTGCTCTTAAATACAAGTAAAACTAAATGCTCTTCAACCGATCGCTGCCTGCACCTGCCCGCCTGTCCAGCATCACTACTCTGGACGGTTCTGACTTAGAATATGTGGACAACTACAAATACCTGGGTGTCTGGTTAGACTGTAAACTCTCCTTCCAGACTCACTATAAGCATCTCCAATCCAAAATTAAATCTAGAATTGGCTTCCTATTTCGCAACATAGCATCCTTCACTCATGCTGCCAAACATACCCTTATAAAACTGACCATCCTACCGATCCTCGACTTCGGCGATGTCATTTACAAAATAGCCTCCAATACCCTACTCAATAAATTGGATGCAGTCTATCACAGTGCCATCCGTTTTGTCACCAAAGCCCCATATACAGTGGGGGAAAAAAGTATTTGATCCCCTGCTGATTTTGTACGTTTGCCCACTGACAAAGAAAGGATCAGTCTATAATTTTAATGGTTTATTTGAACAGTGAGAGACAGAATAACAACAAAAACATCCAGAAAAACTCATGTCTGAAATGTTATAAATTGATTTGCATTTTAATGAGGGAAATAAGTATTTGACCCCCTCTCAATCAGAAAGATTTCTGGCTCCCAGGTGTGTTTTATACAGGTAACGAGCTGAGATTAGGAGCACACTCTTAAAGGGAGTGCTCCTAACCGCAACTTTGCTTCTGGTACGCAAGCTGTTTTCATTAGTTCCCCGCATCCAGTGCAAGCGGGAGGGATTGTTAATTCCGCTACCGAACTGCCCCTAATCAAAACCAAACAAAACGGCCTAAACCCAGCTGTCAGAAAACACAGAAAATGTCACTTTTTTCAATGTGTCAATCACTCTCGATTCATCTGGGACCCACGGGCTAAGCCCAAGGGACTACTATGAGGGCACTGGAACATTCGTAGTGTCATTCCAAAAAGTGATCAAATTCAACATCTACTCACAGACTCCAACCTTACTTCCTCTGCCTCTCAGAGACATGGCTCCATACAAACTCTCCATGTGCTGCTTTGATTGTGCATGGCTACAATGTTTTCAGGAGAAACAGGATTGAAGGAAGAGGAGGGGGTCTGATGATTTACATTAAAGAACATATCCGATGTAAACAAATTGAGTGGTCATGTGATAATGAACTAGAATGTATTGGCCTGAACGTTACACTGTCTCCCCAAATGTCCTTTACCCTTATTGGAATGTATAGACCACCTTCCACCAAAAGTGTGTTTTTTGATCAGTTTAATAACATGCTTAGGGAATGTGATTTTGGGAAGGAGGTCATCTTAATGGGAGATTTTAATATTAATTATGAAGACAAGTCTTGTAGGAAAACCCTCAAACGGATCACTAATACCTTTGACCTTACACAGCTCGTTAAAGGGCCAACCAGGGTGACTTGTTGCTCTAAAACACAGATTGATTTGGTGTTCAGTAATAAACCAGAGAGAGTGACTAAATCATTCAATATGGTTACTGGGCTATCTGATCATAATTTGACACTTATAGCCAGAAAGTTGTCTAAGAGCAGGTTTAAGCTCTCTACTGTTAGAAAGCCGGATCAACTAAGAATACCTAAGAGCGAATTAAACTATTTTGAAAAAGCAATTAATGGAATTAACTGGAATGATCTCTTGTCCTATACAGACGTGGAAGCTGATAGTGAGGTTTTTCTATCCACAATCCAGGCTACAATAAATGGTTTCCTAAAGAAAATCAAATCCAAACCTGGCCAAAAGAGCACTCTTCCTTGGCTAAATGGAAAAATCTGGAAACTGATGAAAGAACGAGATTATGCTCTAAAAACAGCCCTAAAATCCAAATTAGAGCATGACAGACGTAGGTTTACCATGTTGAGAAATAAGGTGATGAAAGAAATCAGACAGGCCAAGGCAAACTTTTTTATTAACATAATTGGTGAAGCAAAGGGAAATTCTAAATTGATCTGGGAGAATCTAAAAAAGTTAACAGGGAAAGACCATAGTAACACTGCAAAAAGACTAGAAATCATGGTGAATAACAATCTAACACAGGATGCAGTCGAAATAGCAATAGCCTTCAATTCCTACTTTATTGACTCTGTCAGGGTACTGACACAGAACCCCTCCACTGGTTTATTGGGCTCAGTGCTAGTGAATGACGCTCAACCTGTCTTCATCATAAGGGAGGTTTCTGAGTCAAAGGTGAACAAGGTGATTAGCTCACTAAAGAACTCTAAATCCAAAGATGTGTTTGGGCTGGACTCTACCTTTCTTAAAAACTACAAAGAGTCACTCATTGGCCCCATTACTAAGGTCACCAACACATCTATTGGTCTGGGGGTGTTTCCAAGGGTATGGAAGTCAGCCATAATAACGGCCATCTTTAAATCGGGCGACCCTGCTGATGTGAGTAACTACAGGTCCATTAGTACACTACCTGTAGTGTCGAAGGTTGTTGAAAAGTGTGTAGCAGAACAACTGATTTCCCACCTCAACAACAGCCCCTTCACATTACACTCCATGCAGTTTGGCTTCAGAGCGAAACACTCCACAGAAAAGGCCAACTGCTTTCTTCTGGAAAATGTGAAGTCCAAGATGGACAAAGGGGGCGTTGTTGGGGCTGTGTTTCTGGACCTAAGGAAGGCTTTCGATACTGTTAACCATGAGATTCTCATCACAAAATTGTCCAAGTTCAACTTTTCCCCCGATGCCTTGAGATGGATGAAATCATACCTTGAAGGCAGAACTCAGTGTGTCAGAGTGAGCAATGAGCTGTCGCCCACTCTTAGTTATGATATGGGCGTGCCCCAAGGGTCAATACTGGGGCCCCTCCTGTTCAGCTTGTACAATAATGATCTGCCTTCCGTCTGCACTGGGTCTGAAGTTCAAATGTATGCAGATGATTCAGTGATATATGTGCATGCAAAGAGCAAACTACAAGCTGCACAAGAACTCACTACTGTAATGGTCCAGGTTACAAAGTGGCTCAGTGACTCGTGTTTGCATCTCAATGTGAAAAAAACAGTTTTCATGTTCTTCACAAAGAGGGCAACAGATGCTACTGAGCCAGTTGTCTATGTGTCAGGGGAGAAGCTCCAGGTGGTATCTGATTTTAAGTACCTTGGAATCATACTTGATTCCAACCTCTCTTTTAAAAAGCATGTGAAAAAGGTCATTCAAATAACCAAATTCAACCTAGCTAATTTCCGATTTATACGAAATTGTTTGACCACAGAGGTAGCAAGACTGTACTTCAAATCGATGATACTCCCCCACTTAACATACTGCTTGACTAGTTGGGCCAAAGCTTGCTATACAACATTAAAACCTATTCAGTCTGTCTACAAACAGGCTCTCAAAGTGCTCGATAGGAAGCCCAATAGCCATCATCACTGTTACATCCTCAGAAAGCATGAGCTCCTGAGTTGGGAAAATCTTGTGCAATACACCGACGCATGGCTTGTATTCAAGATCCTAAATGGCCTGGCTCCCCCTCTCCCCCTCCACTCAGTATTTTTGTTAAACAGAAAACCCAAACATATGGCAGCAGATCCACAAGGTCTGCCATGAGAGGTGACTGTATAGTTCCCTTATTAAGGAAAAGCACCTTTAGTAAATCCGCTTTCTCTGTGAGAGCGTCCCATGTCTGGAATACACTGCCATCAGACACACATAACTGCACCACATATCACACTTTCACAAATTGCATGAAGACATGGCTAAAGGTCAATCAGATTTGTGAACATAATCACTAGCTGTGTATTACCACTTTCCATGTTGTCTGGTGTCTGGAGCTTGTGAGGTGTGGAAACACTTTGTTGCTTTTATGGATTTTGTCTTGTTGCTTTTTGTTCTATGTTGCTCTGTCTGTATGCTACGTCTTGCTTGTTCTATGTTGCTCTGTCTGTATGCTATGTCTTGCTTGTTCTATGTTGCTCTGTCTGTATGCTATGTCTTGCTTGTCCTATGTTACTCTGCGTGTGCTCACTGTTCAATGATTGTCTATATTGTAATTGTTTTTAATAACCTGCCCAGGGACTGCGGTTGAAAATTAGCCGGCTGGCTAAAACCGGCACTTTTACTGAAACGTTGATTAATGTGCACTGTCCATGTAAAAATAAAATAAACTCAAACTCAAACTTGTTACCTGTAAAAAAAAGACACCTGTCCACAGAAGCAATCAATCAATCAGATTCTAAACTCTCCACCATGGCCAAGACCAAAGAGCTCTCCAAAGATGTCAGGGACAAGATTGTAGACCTACACAAGGCTGGAATGGGCTACACGACCATCGCCAAGCAACTTGGTGAGAAGGTGACAACATTTGGTGCGATTATTCACAAATGGAAGAAACACAAAAGAACTGTCAATATCCCTCGGCCTGGTGCTCCATGCAAGATCTCACCTCGTGGAGTTGCAATGATCATGAGAACGGTGAGGAATCAGCCCAGAACTCCACGGGAGGATCTTGTCAATGATCTCAAGGCAGCTGGGACCATAGTCACCAAGAAAACAATTGGTAACACACTACGCCGTGAAGGACTGAAATCCTGCAGCGCCCGCAAGGTCCCCCTGCTCAAGAATACATATACATGCCCGTCTGAAGTTTTCCAATGAACATCTGAAAGATTCAGAGGACAACTGGGTGAAAATGTTGTGGTCAGATGAGACCAAAATGGAGCTCTTTGACATCAACTCAACTCACCGTGTTTGGAGGAGGAGGAATGCTGCCTATGACCCCAAGAACACTATCCTCACCGTCAAACATGGAGGTGGAAACATTATGCTTTGGGGGTGTTTTTCTGCTAAGGGGACAGGACAACTTCACTGCATCAAAGGGACGATAGACGGGGCCATGTACCGTCAAATCTTGGGTGAGAACCTCCTTCCCTCAGCCAGGGCATTGAAAATGGGTTGTGGATGGGTATTCCAGCATGACAATGACCCAAAACACACGGCCAAGGCAACAAAGGAGTGGCTCAAGAAGAAGCACATTAAGGTCCTGGAGTGGCCTAGCCAGTCTCCAGACCTTAATCCCATAGAAAATCTGTGGAGGGAGCTGAAGGTTCGAGTTGCCAAACGTCAGCCTCGAAACCTTAATGACTTGGAGAAGATCTGCAAAGAGGAGTGGGACAAAATCCCTCCTGAGATGTGTGCAAACCTGGTGGCCAACTACAAGAAACGTCTGACCTCTGATTGCCAACAAGGGTTTTGCCACCAAGTACTAAGTCATGTTTTGCAGAGGGGTCAAATACTTATTTCCCTCATTAAAATGGAAATAATTGTATAACATTTTTGACATGTGTTTTTCTTGATTTTTTTTGCTGTTATTCTGTCTCTCACAGTTCAAATAAACCTACCATTAAAATTATAGACTGATCATTTCTTTGTCAGGGTGCAAACGTACAAAATCAGCAGGGGATCAAATACTTTTTCCCCCCACTGTACTACCCACCACTGCGACCTGTACGCTCTCGTTGTCTGGCCCTCGCTTCATACTCGTCGCTAAACCCACTGGCTCCAGTTCATCTACAAGACCCTGCTAGGTAAAGTCCCCCCTTATCTCAGCTCGCTGGTCACCATAGCAGCACCCACCTGTAGCACGCGCTCCAGCAGGTATATCTCTCTGGTCACTCCCAAAGCCAATTCCTCCTTCAGCCGCCTCTTCTTCCAGTTCTCTGCTGCCAATGACTGGAACGAACTACAAAAATCTCTAAAACTGGAAACACTTATCTCCCTCACTAGCTTTAAGCACCAGCTGTCAGAGCAGCTCACAGATTACTGCACCTGTACATAGCCCATCTATAATTTAGCCCAACTACTTCTTCCCCTACTGTATTTATTTATTTAGCTCCTTTTCTCCCCATTATTTCTACTTTGCACTTTCTTCCACTGCATATCTACCATTCCAGTGTTTTACTTGCTATATTGTATTTACTTTGCCACCATGGCCTTTTTTTGCCTTTACCTCCCTTATTTCACTTCATTTGCTCACCTTGTATATAGACTTATTTTTCTACTGTATTATTGACTGTATGTTTGTGTAATATCCTTGTTTGAACCAAGTATTGAGTTTATTTGTTATAATTAATTGGTATTATATTTAAAAGATGACTGAATTGCTCCTAAACTGTAATGTTGTTAATGCATTATGCTTTTTGAAGAAATATTTATTTAATGTATAAGTGAATAGTTTGTTTTACTTTGAAGTTTACGTTTTGACCAATAAGGTCGCTTGTTAAGTTGTGGCCAATGGGAGTTGACCTGGTTAACGGGGAGGGAAAAATACGTTGATGAAAGGATGGACGTTTTACCTCAGGACGGTTGGTGAAGAAAAATTATAAAAGAAGACGACAGAACTACAACAAAACCCATAGCTACTAAGACATGAAGGGAAATACATGTTTTATTTAATAAAAGAGTTGTTATAATTTAGTTAAAACTTAGTAAAGACTGAATCTACCGTCTCGTTGTGGAGGTATTAGCCAGCATTGAGGTTAGCCTAGCATCGTGTGACACCGGGAGATAATTGCTTGGGAAGCTTAACGAGTTCGTGTTGCCATGGGGATATCGGTTACTAAGGAGTACTGTCTGCATGGGTCGCTGTGCTGCCTTGGACTTGGTGAGGAAACCTGCATGGAACTTCCCTCTCTCTCTGTCCCTCTCTCTCTCTCTCTCTCTGTCCCTCTCTCTCTCTGTCCCTCTCTCTCTCTCTGTCTCTCTCTCTCTGTCTCTCTCTCTTCTGTCCCTCTCTCTCTCTCTCTCTCTCTCTCTCTCTCTCTGTCTCTCTCTCTCTCTGTCTCCTCTCTCTCTCTGTCCCTCTCTCTCTCTCTCTCTCTCTGTCTCCTCTCTCTGTCTCCTCTCTCTCTCTGTCCCTCTCTCTCTCTCTCTGTCTCTCTCTCTCTGTCTCTCTCTCTCTCTGTCTCTCTCTCTCTCTGTCCCTCTCTCTCTGTCTCTCTGTCCCTCTGTCCCTCTCTCTCTCTGTCTCTCTCTCTCTCTCTCTGTCCCTCTCTCTCTCTCTCTCTGTCTCTCTCTCTCTCTCTCTCTCTCTCTGTCTCTCTCTCTCTCTCTCTCTGTCCCTCTCTCTCTCTCTCTGTCTCTCTCTCTCCCTCTCTCTCTGTCTCCTCTCTCTGTCTCTCTCTCTCTGTCTCTCTCTCTGTCGTCTCTCTCTCTCTCTCTCTCTGTCCCTCTTTGTCCCTCCCTCTCTTTGTCTCTCTCTCTCTCTCTCTCTCTGTCCCTCTCTCTCTGTCCCTCTCTTTCTGTCTCTCTTTCTCTTTGTCCCTCTCTCTCTTTGTCACTCTTTTTCCCTCTCTCTCTGTCCCTCTCTCTCTCTCTGTGTCCCTCTCTCTATCTGTGTCCCTCTCTCTCCCTCTCTCTCTGTGTCCCTCTCTCTCTCTCTCTCTCTCTCTCTCTGTGTCCCTCTCTCTCTCTCTCTCTGTGTCCCTCTCTCTCTCTCTCTCTGTGTCCCTCTCTCTCTCTTTCTGTGTCTCTTTCTCTCTTTGTCCTTCTTTGTCCCTCTCTCTCTTTGTCCCTCTCTCTCTTTGTCCCTCTCTCTCTGTGTCCCCGTCTCTCTCTGTGTCCCCCTCTCTCTCTTTCCCTCTCTCTCTGTCCCTCTGTCTCTTTGTCCTTCTTTGTCCCTCTCTCTCTGTCCCTCTGTGTCCCTCTCTCTATGTGTCCCTCTCTCTCTGTGTCCCTCTCTCTCTGTGTCCCTCTCTCTCTGTGTCCCTCTCTCTCTGTGTCTCTCTCTCTCTGTCCCTCTTTGTCCCTCTCTCTTTGTCCCTTTCTCTCTGTGTGTCTCTCTCTCTGTCCCTCTTTGTCCTTCCCTCTCTCTCTCTCTCTCTCTCTCTGTGTCCCTCTCTCTCTCGGTGTCTCTCTCTCTCTGTCTCTCTCTCTCTCTCTCTCTCTCTCTCTCTCTCTCTCTCTCTGTGTCTCTCTCTCTCTCTCTGTGTCTCTCTCTCTCTCTCTGTGTCCCTCTCTCTCTCTCTCTCTGTGTCCCTCTCTCTCTCTCTCTCTCTCTCTCTGTGTCCCTCTCTCTCTCTGTGTCCCTCTCTCTCTCTTTCTGTGTCCCTCTCTCTCTCTCTCTCTCTCTGTGTCCCTCTCTCTCTCTGGGTCCCTCTCTCTCTCTGGGTCCCTCTCTCTCTGTGTGTGTCCTTCTCTCTCTCTCTGTCCCTCTTTGTCCCTCTCTCTTTGTCCCTCTCTCTTTGTCCCTCTCTCTCTGTGTGTCTCTCTCTCTCTGTCCCTCTTTGTCCTTCCCTCTCTCTTTCTCTTTTTCCCTCTCTCTTTGTCCTTCTTTGTCCCTCTCTGTCTTTGTCCCTCTGTGTCCCTCTCTCTCTGTGTCCCTCTCTCTGTCTGTGTCCCTCTCTCTGTCTGTGTCCCTCTCTCTCTCTGTGTCTCCCTCTCTCTCTGTGTCTCCCTCTCTCTCTGTGTCCCCCTCTCTCTCTGTGTCCCCCTCTCTCTCTGTGTCCCCCTCTCTCTCTGTGTCCCCCTCTCTCTCTGTGTCCCCCTCTCTCTCTGTGTCCCCCTCTCTCTCTGGGTCCCTCTCTCTCTGGGTCCCTCTCTCTCTTTGTCCCTCTCTCTGTTTCCCTCTCTCTCTGTGTGTGTCTCTCTCTCTCTCTCTGTCCCTCTCTCTTTGTGTGTCTCTCTCTCTCTCTCTCTGTCCCTCTTTGTCCCTCTCTTTGTGTGTCTCTCTCTCTCTGTCCCACTTTGTCCTTCCCTCTCTCTTTCTCTTTGTCCCTCTCTCTTTTTCCCTCTGTCTCTGTCCCACTCTGTCTCTGTCCCTCTGTCTCTTTGTCCTTCTTTGTCCCTCTCTCTCTTTGTCCCTCTGTGTCCCTCTCTCTCTGTGTCCCCCTCTCTCTCTTTGTGTCCCCCCCTCTCTCTCTGTGTCTCTCCCTCTCTGTCCCTCTCTCCCTCTCTGTCCCTCTCTCCCTCTCTGTCCCTCTCTCTGTCCCCATCTCTCTCTCTTTGTCACTCTCTCTCTTTGTCCCTCTGTGTCCCTCTCTCTCTGTGTCCCTCTCTGTCTCTCTCTCTGTCCCCCTCTCTCTCTCTCTGTCTCTCTGTCTCTCTCTCTCTCTCTCTCTCCAGGGTTATCAGTCTCTCTCCAGTATATCTTCAGACTTACCCAGCATCGTTGTCCGTCCTCTTCAGTACTTTGGAGATGTGAGTAAGACTGTGTCTGAACTGAGAGAGAAACTAGAAGACTTCCTTAAAGGAGAATGGACCAAGATCTCCACTACAGGTGTGTTGAAGACAATAAGAACATCAACTTTAGACCATTGAAAGTTCCCTACTAGTCATATACATGTGGAATATGGTATGATGATAACATTCCCTCTCTCTGTCAATGTGTTTGTGTGTCTGTAGTGAATATAGTGGATGTTTTACTGCCTCCAGAGCCCAAGACCAGAGAACTGTTGTTACAATGTGAGTCTCTTTATTGTGAAGTAACTAACAGTCTCTTTTTACTGACACTCCTAACAATCCCTCTAGAAATATATAGCAATAGTAGATCTAATCAAAGACTGGGTATCTATCTGACTCCTCATATTTCTCTGATTTGATCTCTGCTGTGCTCTAATCAAAGACAGGGTAGATACAGTATCTGACTTAACTTATTGTTCTGACTCCCTTCATTGGTCTCTGCTCTGCTCTTCTCCCAGATTCCTGTCAGCTCACACTGGACCCAAACACAGCAGACACACTCCTCTCTCTGTCTGAAGGGAACAGAAAGGTGACCAATACAGGCAAAGTCCAACCATATCCTGACCATCCAGACAGATTCACTAACCAGTGGCAGGTTCTGTGTAGAGAGGGTCTGTCTGGACGCTGTTACTGGGAGGTGGAGAGGAGTGGTAATGTTGATACAGCAGTCTCATACAAAGACATCAGCAGAACAGAGGGAGGTAATATATTTGGATACAATAACAAGTCCTGGAGTTTAGAGTACGATAGAGGTAGTTATTGTTTCAGACACAATAATGTTGTGACTGAAGTATCAGGCCCTCAGTCCTCCAGAGTAGGAGTGTACCTGGATCACAAGGCAGGTACTCTGTCCTTCTACAGGGTCTCTGACACAATGACCCTCCTCCACAGAGTCCAGACCACATTCACTCAGCCCCTCTATCCTGGGTTTAGTCTCTCTGGTACTGCTGAGCTGGTTAAACTGTAGTAGGGTCCACATAGATACTAGTCATGCTGGTGTAGTCTATAGCTGAGCTGGTTAAACTGTAGTAGGGTCCACATAGATACTAGTCATGCTGGTGTAGTCTATAGCTGAGCTGGTTAAACTGTAGTAGGGTCCACATAGATACTAGTCATGCTGGTGTAGTCTATAGCTGAGCTGGTTAAACTGTAGTAGGGTCCACATAGATACTAGTCATGCTGGTGTAGTCTATAGCTGAGCTGGTTAAACTGTAGTAGGGTCCACATAGATACTAGTCATGCTGGTGTAGTCTATAGCTGAGCTGGTTAAACTGTAGTAGGGTCCACATAGATACTAGTCATGCTGGTGTAGTCTATAGCTGAGCTGGTTAAACTGTAGTAGGGTCCACATAGATACTAGTCATGCTGGTGTAGTCTATAACTGAGCTGGTTAAACTGTAGTAGGGTCCACATAGATACTAGTCATGCTGGTGTAGTCTATAGCTGAGCTGGTTAAACTGTAGTAGGGTCCACATAGATACTAGTCATGCTGGTGTAGTCTATAGCTGAGCTGGTTAAACTGTAGTAGGGTCAACATAGATACTAGTCATGCTGGTGTAGTCTATAGCTGAGCTGGTTAAACTGTAGTAGGGTCCACATAGATACTAGTCATGCTGGTGTAGTCTATAACTGAGCTGGTTAAACTGTAGTAGGGTCCACATAGATACTAGTCATGCTGGTGTAGTCTATAGCTGAGCTGGTTAAACTGTAGTAGGGTCCACATAGATACTAGTCATGCTGGTGTAGTCTATAGCTGAGCTGGTTAAACTGTAGTAGGGTCCACATAGATACTAGTCATGCTGGTGTAGTCTATAGCTGATCTGGTTAAACTGTAGTAGGGTCCACATAGATACTAGTCATGCTGGTGTAGTCTATAGCTGAGCTGGTTAAACTGTAGTAGGGTCCACATAGATACTAGTCATGCTGGTGTAGTCTATAGCTGAGCTGGTTAAACTGTAGTAGGGTCCACATAGATACTAGTCATGCTGGTGTAGTCTATAGCTGAGCTGGTTAAACTGTAGTAGGGTCCACATAGATACTAGTCATGCTGGTGTAGTCTATAGCTGAGCTGGTTAAACTGTAGTAGGGTCCACATAGATACTAGTCATGCTGGTGTAGTCTATAGCTGAGCTGGTTAAACTGTAGTAGGGTCCACATAGATACTAGTCATGCTGGTGTAGTGTATAGCTGAGCTGGTTAAACTGTAGTAGGGTCCACATAGATACTAGTCATGCTGGTGTAGTCTATAGCTGAGCTGGTTAAACTGTAGTAGGGTCCACATAGATACTAGTCATGCTGGTGTAGTCTATAGCTGAGCTGGTTAAACTGTAGTAGGGTCCACATAGATACTAGTCATGCTGGTGTAGTCTATAGCTGAGCTGGTTAAACTGTAGTAGGGTCCACATAGATACTAGTCATGCTGGTGTAGTCTATAGCTGAGCTGGTTAAACTGTAGTAGGGTCCACATAGATACTAGTCATGCTGGTGTAGTCTATAGCTGAGCTGGTTAAACTGTAGTAGGGTCCACATAGATACTAGTCATGCTGGTGTAGTCTATAGCTGAGCTGGTTAAACTGTAGTAGGGTCCACATAGATACTAGTCATGCTGGTGTAGTCTATAGCTGAGCTGGTTAAACTGTAGTAGGGTCCACATAGATACTAGTCATGCTGGTGTAGTCTATAGCTGAGCTGGTTAAACTGTAGTAGGGTCCACATAGATACTAGTCATGCTGGTGTAGTCTATAGCTGAGCTGGTTAAACTGTAGTAGGGTCCACATAGATACTAGTCATGCTGGTGTAGTCTATAGCTGAGCTGGTTAAACTGTAGTAGGGTCCACATAGATACTAGTCATGCTGGTGTAGTCTATAGCTGAGCTGGTTAAACTGTAGTAGGGTCCACATAGATACTAGTCATGCTGGTGTAGTCTATAGCTGAGCTGGTTAAACTGTAGTAGGGTCCACATAGATACTAGTCATGCTGGTGTAGTCTATAGCTGAGCTGGTTAAACTGTAGTAGGGTCCACATAGATACTAGTCATGCTGGTGTAGTCTATAGCTGAGCTGGTTAAACTGTAGTAGGGTCCACATAGATACTAGTCATGCTGGTGTAGTCTATAGCTGAGCTGGTTAAACTGTAGTAGGGTCCACATAGATACTAGTCATGCTGGTGTAGTCTATAGCTGAGCTGGTTAAACTGTAGTAGGGTCCACATAGATACTAGTCATGCTGGTGTAGTCTATAGCTGAGCTGGTTAAACTGTAGTAGGGTCCACATAGATACTAGTCATGCTGGTGTAGTCTATAGCTGAGCTGGTTAAACTGTAGTAGGGTCCACATAGATACTAGTCATGCTGGTGTAGACTATAGCTGAGCTGGTTAAACTGTAGTAGGGTCCACATAGATACTAGTCATGCTGGTGTAGTCTATAGCTGAGCTGGTTAAACTGTAGTAGGGTCCACATAGATACTAGTCATGCTGGTGTAGTCTATAGCTGAGCTGGTTAAACTGTAGTAGGGTCCACATAGATACTAGTCATGCTGGTGTAGTCTATAGCTGAGCTGGTTAAACTGTAGTAGGGTCCACATAGATACTAGTCATGCTGGTGTAGTCTATAGCTGAGCTGGTTAA
Organism: Salmo salar; assembly: GCF_965601325.2. Taxonomy (NCBI): domain Eukaryota; kingdom Metazoa; phylum Chordata; class Actinopteri; order Salmoniformes; family Salmonidae; genus Salmo; species Salmo salar. The sequence goes on from NC_138293.1 coordinate 105,375,182, forward strand.
ACTGTAGTAGGGTCCACATAGATACTAGTCATGCTGGTGTAGTCTATAGCTGAGCTGGTTAAACTGTAGTAGGGTCCACATAGATACTAGTCATGCTGGTGTAGTCTATAGCTGAGCTGGTTAAACTGTAGTAGGGTCCACATAGATACTAGTCATGCTGGTGTAGACTATAGCTGAGCTGGTTAAACTGTAGTAGGGTCCACATAGATACTAGTCATGCTGGTGTAGTCTATAGCTGAGCTGGTTAAACTGTAGTAGGGTCCACATAGATACTAGTCATGCTGGTGTAGTCTATAGCTGAGCTGGTTAAACTGTAGTAGGGTCCACATAGATACTAGTCATGCTGGTGTAGTCTATAGCTGAGCTGGTTAAACTGTAGTAGGGTCCACATAGATACTAGTCATGCTGGTGTAGTCTATAGCTGAGCTGGTTAAACTGTAGTAGGGTCCACATAGATACTAGTCATGCTGGTGTAGTCTATAGCTGAGCTAGTTAAACTGTAGTAGGGTCCACATAGATACTAGTCATGCTGGTGTAGTCTATAGCTGAGCTGGTTAAACTGTAGTAGGGTCCACATAGAGACTAGTCATGCTGGTGTAGTCTATAGCTGAGCTTGTTAAACTGCAGTAGGGTCCACATAGATACTAGTCATGCTGGTGTAGTCTATAGCTGAGCTGGTTAAACTGTAGTAGGGTCCACATAGATACTAGTCATGCTGGTGTAGTCTATAGCTGAGCTGGTTAAACTGTAGTAGGGTCCACATAGATACTAGTCATGCTGGTGTAGTCTATAGCTGAGCTGGTTAAACTGTAGTAGGGTCCACATAGATACTAGTCATGCTGGTGTAGTCTATAGCTGAGCTGGTTAAACTGTAGTAGGGTCCACATAGATACTAGTCATGCTGGTGTAGTCTATAGCTGAGCTGGTTAAACTGTAGTAGGGTCCACATAGATACTAGTCATGCTGGTGTAGTCTATAGCTGAGCTGGTTAAACTGTAGTAGGGTCCACATAGACACTTGTCATGCTGGTGGTGATGGTCCCCAGATAAAATGGTCTGTTTTTCTGTACAATAATTTGTCTGACTGTACAGTTGAATCAAAATGTAATATACTTATTTTTATCAAATACAATGTTTTAATCTTGTACATGTCCATGAATCATGATGTATGGTGTTGATGTATATTGGTTGTCATTCAGAACCATTGATATGTTTTCTCAGTTGGTTCTCTGTCTCTATGTAATTCTCCTCAGTGGCGTTGAACAGGTAGTATCACTTACTAACTAACTAACTAACTAAACTATATGGGACGGACACAGATTAATCCTAGTCCTGGACTAAAATGCATGTTAATTGGAGATGTCCAGGAAACCGTCCCTAAATGTGTCATTTTCATCCTCCCATATTGCTCAGTCCAGCAACATTAAACCTGTCCAGCAGGTGGTGCTATTGACCAAACAATAAAACCAGCAGATATCTTGACTTGCCACTCAGTATATCAGTAATGTTCAGCTCACCTGAATGTACCATGCCAGGTGTGTATAATACTGACTGTTAATGAGAGAGGGAAGGGGTTAAGGTGTGGTCCTGCTCACCTGATGTACCATGCCAGGTGTGTATAATACTGACGTTAATGAGAGAGGGAAGGGGTTTTAAGGTGTGGTCCTGCTCACCTGATTGTACCATGCCAGGTGTGTATAATACTGACGTTTAATGAGAGAGGGAAGGGGTTAAGGTTGTGGTCCTGCTCACCTGATGTACCATGCCAGGTGTGTATAATACTGACGTTAATGAGAGAGGGAAGGGGTTTAAGGTGTGGTCCTGCTCACCTGATGTTACCATGCCAGGTGTGTATAATACTGACCGTTAATGAGGAGAGGGAAGGGGTTAAGGTGTGGTCCTGCTCACACTGATGTACCATGCCAGGTGTGTATAATACTGACGTTAATGAGAGGAGGGAAGGGGTTAAGGTGTGGTCCTGCTCACCTGATGTACCATGCCAGGTGTGTATAATACGTGACGTTTAATGAGAGAGGGAAGGGGTTTAAGGTGTGGTTCCTGCTCACCTGAATGTACCATGCCAGGTGTGTATAAGACTGACGGTTAATGAGAGAGGGAAGGGGTTTAAGGTGTGGTCCTGCTCACCTGATGTACCATGCCAGGTGTAGTATAATACTGAACGTTAATGAGAGAGGGAAGGGGTTAAGGTGTGGTCCTGCTCACCTGATGTACCATGCCAGGTGTGTATAATACTGACGTTAATGAGAGAGGGAAGGGGTTAAGGTGTGGTCCTGCTCACCTGATGTACCAGTTGCCCAGGTGTGTATAATACTGACGTTAATGAGAGAGGGAAGGGGTTTTAAGGTGTGGTCCTGCTCACCTGATGTACCATGCCAGGTGTGTATAATACTGACGTTAATGAGAGAGGGAAGGGGTTAAGGTGTGGTCCTGCTTACCTGATGTACCATGCCAGGTGTATAATCTGACGTTAATGAGAGAGGGAAGGGGTTAAGGTGTGGTCCTGCTCACCTGATGTACCATGCCAGGTGTGTATAATACTAGTATCTATGTGGACCCTACTACAGTTTAACCAGCTCAGCTATAGACTACACCAGCATGACTAGTATCTATGTGGACCCTACTACAGTTTAACCAGCTCAGCTATAGACTACACCAGCATGACTAGTATCTATGTGGACCCTACTACAGTTTAACCAGCTCAGCTATAGACTACACCAGCATGACTAGTATCTATGTGGACCCTACTACAGTTTAACCAGCTCAGCTATAGACTACACCAGCATGACTAGTATCTATGTGGACCCTACTACAGTTTAACCAGCTCAGCTATAGACTACACCAGCATGACTAGTATCTATGTGGACCCTACTACAGTTTAACCAGCTCAGCTATAGACTACACCAGCATGACTAGTATCTATGTGGACCCTACTACAGTTTAACCAGCTCAGCTATAGACTACACCAGCACGACTAGTATCTATGTGGACCCTACTACTACAGTTTAAACCAGCTCAGCTATAGACTACACCAGCACGACTAGTATCTATGTGGACCCTACTACAGTTTAACCAGCTCAGCTATAGACTACACCAGCACGACTAGTATCTATGTGGACCCTACTACAGTTTAACCAGCTCAGCTATAGACTACACCAGCACGACTAGTATCTATGTGGACCCTACTACAGTTTAACCAGCTCAGCTATAGACTACACCAGCACGACTAGTATCTATGTGGACCCTACTACAGTTTAACCAGCTCAGCTATAGACTACACCAGCATCGACTAGTATCTATGTGGACCCTACTACAGTTTAACCAGCTCAGCTATAGACTACACCAGCGTGACTAGTATCTATGTGGACCCTACTACAGTTTAACCAGCTCAGCTATAGACTACACCAGCGTGACTAGTATCTATGTGGACCCTACTACAGTTTAACCAGCTCAGCTATAGACTACACCAGCATGACTAGTATCTATGTGGACCCTACTACAGTTTAACCAGCTCAGCTATAGACTACACCAGCATGACTAGTATCTATGTGGACCCTACTACAGTTTAACCAGCTCAGCTATAGACTACACCAGCATGACTAGTATCTATGTGGACCCTACTACAGTTTAACCAGCTCAGCTATAGACTACACCAGCATGACTAGTATCTATGTGGACCCTACTACAGTTTAACCAGCTCAGCTATAGACTACACCAGCATGACTAGTATCTATGTGGACCCTACTACAGTTTAACCAGCTCAGCTATAGACTACACCAGCATGACTAGTATCTATGTGGGACCCTACTACAGTTTAACCAGCTCAGCTATAGACTACACCAGCATGACTAGTATCTATGTGGACCCTACTACAGTTTAACCAGCTCAGCTATAGACTACACCAGCGTGACTAGTATCTATGTGGACCCTACTACAGTTTAAACCAGCTCAGCTATAGACTACACCAGCGTGACTAGTATCTATGTGGACCCCTACTACAGTTTAACCAGCTCAGCTATAGACTACACCAGCGTGACTAGTATCTATGTGGACCCTACTACAGTTTAACCAGCTCAGCTATAGACTACACCAGCGTGACTAGTATCTATGTGGACCCCTACTACAGTTTAACCAGCTCAGCTATAGACTACACCAGCAGTGACTAGTATCTATGTGGACCCTACTACAGTTTAACCAGCCTCAGCTATAGACTACACCAGCGTGACTAGTATCTATGTGGACCCTACTACAGTTTAACCAGCTCAGCTATAGACTACACCAGCGTGACTAGTATCTATGTGGACCCTACTACAGTTTTAAACCAGCTCAGCTATAGACTACACCAGCGTGACTAGTATCTATGTGGACCCTACTACAGTTTAACCAGCTCAGCTATAGACTACACCAGCAGTGACTAGTATCTATGTGGACCCTACTACAGTTTAACCAGCTCAGCTATAGACTACACCAGCACTGACTAGTATCTATGTGGACCCTACTACAGTTTAACCAGCTCAGCTATAGACTACACCAGCACGACTAGTATCTATGTGGACCCTACTACAGTTTAACCAGCCTCAGCTATAGACTACACCAGCACGGACTAGTATCTATGTGGACCCTACTACAGTTTAACCAGCTCAGCTATAGACTACACCAGCACGACTAGTATCTATGTGGACCCTACTACAGTTTAACCAGCTCAGCTATAGACTACACCAGCACGACTAGTATCTATGTGGACCCTACTACAGTTTAACCAGCTCAGCTATAGACTACACCAGCGCGACTAGTATCTATGTGGACCCTACTACAGTTTAACCAGCTCAGCTATAGACTACACCAGCGTGACTAGTATCTATGTGGGACCCTACTACAGTTTAACCAGCTCAGCTATAGACTACACCAGCGTGACTAGTATCTATGTGGACCCTAACTACAGTTTAACCAGCTCAGCTATAGACTACACCAGCGTGACTAGTATCTATGTGGACCCTACTACAGTTTAACCAGCTCAGCTATAGACTACACCAGCGAGTGACTAGTAATCTATGTGGACCCTACTACAGTTTAACCAGCTCAGCTTATAGACTACACCAGCAGTGACTAGTATCTATGTGGACCCTACTACAGTTTAACCAGCTCAGCTATAGACTACACCAGCGTGACTAGTATCTATGTGGACCCTACTACAGTTTAACCAGCTCAGCTATAGACTACACCAGCATGACTAGTATCTATGTGGACCCTACTACAGTTTAACCAGCTCAGCTATAGACTACACCAGCATGACTAGTATCTATGTGGACCCCTACTACAGTTTAACCAGCTCAGCTATAGACTACACCAGCACTGACTAGTATCTATGTGGACCCCACTACAGTTTAACCAGCTCAGCTATAGACTACACCAGCATGACTAGTATCTATGTGGACCCTACTACAGTTTAACCAGCTCAGCTATAGACTACACCAGCATGACTAGTATCTATGTGGACCCTACTACAGTTTAACCAGCTCAGCTATAGACTACACCAGCATGACTAGTATCTATGTGGACCCTACTACAGTTTAAACCAGCTCAGCTATAGACTACACCAGCATGACTAGTATCTATGTGGACCCCTACTACAGTTTAACCCAGCTCAGCTATAGACTACACCAGCATGACTAGTATCTATGTGGACCCCTACTACAGTTTAACCAGCTCAGCTATAGACTACACCAGCATGACTAGTATCTATGTGGACCCTACTACAGTTTAACCAGCTCAGCTATAGACTACACCAGCATGACTAGTATCTATGTGGACCCTACTACAGTTTAACCAGCCTCAGCTATAGACTACACCAGCATGACTAGTATCTATGTGGACCCTACTACAGTTTAACCAGCCTCAGCTATAGACTACACCAGCATGACTAGTATCTATGTGGACCCTACTACAGTTTAACCAGCTCAGCTATAGACTACACCAGCATGACTAGTATCTATGTGGACCCTACTACAGTTTAACCAGCTCAGCTATAGACTACACCAGCATGACTAGTATCTATGTGGACCCTACTACAGTTTAACCAGCTCAGCTATAGACTACACCAGCATGACTAGTATCTATGTGGACCCTACTACAGTTTAACCAGCTCAGCTATAGACTACACCAGCATGACTAGTATCTATGTGGACCCTACTACAGTTTAACCAGCTCAGCTATAGACTACACCAGCATGACTAGTATCTATGTGGACCCTACTACAGTTTAACCAGCTCAGCTATAGACTACACCAGCATGACTAGTATCTATGTGGACCACTACTACAGTTTTAACCAGCTCAGCTATAGACCTACACCAGCATGACTAGTATCTATGTGGACCCTACTACAGTTTAACCAGCTCAGCTATAGACTACACCAGCATGACTAGTATCTATGTGGACCCTACTACAGTTTAACCAGCTCAGCTATAGACTTACACCAGCATGACTAGTATCTATGTGGACCCTACCTACAGTTTAACCAGCTCAGCTATAGACTACACCAGCATGACTAGTATCTATGTGGACCCTACTACAGTTTAACCAGCTCAGCTATAGACTACACTCAGCATGACTAGTATCTATGTGGACCCTACTACAGTTTAACCAGCTCAGCTATAGACTACACCAGCATGACTAGTATCTATGTGGACCCTACTACAGTTTAACCAGCTCAGCTATAGACTACACCAGCATGACTAGTATCTATGTGGACCCTACTACAGTTTAACCCAGCTCAGCTATAGAACTACACCAGCATGACTAGTATCTATGTGGACCCTACTACAGTTTAACCAGCTCAGCTATAGACTACACCAGCATGACTAGTATCTATGTGGACCCTACTACAGTTTAACCAGCTCAGCTATAGACTACACCAGCATGACTAGTATCTATGTGGACCCTACTACAGTTTAACCAGCTCAGCTATAGACTACACCAGCATGACTAGTATCTATGTGGACCCTACTACAGTTTAACCAGCTCAGCTATAGACTACACCAGCATGACTAGTATCTATGTGGACCCTACTACAGTTTTAACCAGCTCAGCTATAGACTACAACCAGCGTGACTAGTATCTATGTGGACCCTACTACAGTTTAACCAGCTCAGCTATAGACTACACCAGCAGTGACTAGTATCTATGTGGACCCTACTACAGTTTAACCAGCTCAGCTATAGACTACACCAGCATGACTAGTATCTATGTGGACCCCACTACAGTTTAACCAGCTCAGCTATAGACTACACCAGCGTGACTAGTATCTATGTGGACCCTACTACAGTTTAAACCAGCTCAGCTATAGACTACACCAGCATGACTAGTATCTATGTGGACCCTACTACAGTTTAACCAGCTCAGCTATAGACTACACCAGCATGACTAGTATCTATGTGGGACCCTACTACAGTTTAACCAGCTCAGCTATAGACTACACCAGCAGTGACTAGTATCTATGTGGACCCTACTACAGTTTAACCAGCTCAGCTATAGACTACACCAGCATGACTAGTATCTATGTGGGACCCTACTACAGTTTAACCAGCTCAGCTATAGACTACACCAGCACTGACTAGTATCTATGTGGACCCTACTACAGTTTAACCAGCTCAGCTATAGACTACACCAGCACTGACTAGTATCTATGTGGACCCTCCTACTACAGTTTAAACCCAGCTCAGCTATAGACTACACCAGCACGACTAGTATCTATGTGGACCCTACTACAGTTTAACACAGCTCAGCTATACGACTACACCAGCACGACTAGTATCTATGTGGACCCTACTACAGTTTAAACCAGCTCAGCTATAGACTACACCAGCACGACTAGTATCTATGTGGACCCTACTACAGTTTAACCAGCTCAGCTATAGACTACACCAGCACGACTAGTATCTATGTGGACCCTACTACAGTTTAACCAGCTCAGCTATAGACTACACCAGCACGACTAGTATCTATGTGGACCCTACTACAGTTTAACCAGCTCAGCTATAGACTACACCAGCACGACTAGTATCTATGTGGACCCTACTACAGTTTAACCAGCTCAGCTATAGACTACACCAGCACGACTAGTATCTATGTGGACCCTACTACAGTTTAACCAGCTCAGCTATAGACTACACCAGCACGACTAGTATCTATGTGGACACTACTACAGTTTAAACCAGCTCAGCTATAGACTACACCAGCGCGACTAGTATCTATGTGGACCCTACTACAGTTTAACCAGCTCAGCTATAGACTACACCAGCGTGACTAGTATCTATGTGGACCCTACTACAGTTTAACCAGCTCAGCTATAGACTACACCAGCGTGACTAGTATCTATGTGGACCCTACTACAGTTTAACCAGCTCAGCTATAGACTACACCAGCGTGACTAGTATCTATGTGGACCCCTACTACAGTTTAACCAGCTCAGCTATAGACTACACCAGCGTGACTAGTATCTATGTGGACCCTACTACAGTTTAACCAGCTCAGCTATAGACTACACCAGCAGTGACTAGTATCTATGTGGACCCTACTACAGTTTAACCAGCTCAGCTATAGACTACTACCAGCATGACTAGTAATCTATGTGGACCCCACTACAGTTTAACCAGCTCAGCTATAGACCTACACCAGCATGACTAGTATCTATGTGGACCCCACTACAGTTTAACCAGCTCAGCTATAGACTACACCAGCATGACTAGTATCTATGTGGACCCTACTACAGTTTAACCAGCTCAGCTATAGACTACACCAGCATGACTAGTATCTATGTGGACCCTACTACAGTTTAACCAGCTCAGCTATAGACTACACCAGCATGACTAGTATCTATGTGGACCCTACTACAGTTTAACCAGCTCAGCTATAGACTACACCAGCATGACTAGTATCTATGTGGACCCTACTACAGTTTTAACCAGCTCAGCTATAGACTACACCAGCATGACTAGTATCTATGTGGACCCTACTACAGTTTAACCAGCTCAGCTATAGACTACACCAGCATGACTAGTATCTATGTGGACCCTACTACAGTTTAACCAGCTCAGCTATAGACTACACCAGCATGACTAGTATCTATGTGGACCCTACTACAGTTTTAACCAGCTCAGCTATAGACTACAACCAGCATGACTAGTATCTATGTGGACCCTACTAGCAGTTTAACCAGCTCAGCTATAGACTACACCAGCCATGACTAGTGTCTATGTGGACCCCTACTACAGTTTAACCAGCTCAGCTATAGACTACACCAGCATGACTAGTTATCTATGTGGAACCCTACTACAGTTTAACCAGCTCAGCTATAGACTACACCAGCATGACTAGTATCTATGTGGACCCTACTACAGTTTAACCAGCTCAGCTATAGACTACACCAGCATGACTAGTATCTATGTGGACCCTACTACAGTTTAACCAGCTCAGCTATAGACTTACACCAGCATGACTAGTATCTATGTGGACCCTACTACAGTTTAACCAGCTCAGCTATAGACTACACCAGCATGACTAGTATCTATGAGGACCCTACTACAGTTTAACCAGCTCAGCTATAGACTACACCAGCATTGACCTAGTATCTATGTGGACCCTACTACAGTTTAAACCAGCTCAGCTATAGACTACACCAGCATGACTAGTATCTATGTGGACCCTACTACAGTTTAACCAGCTCAGCTATTAGACTACACCAGCATGACTAGTATCTATGTGGACCCTACTACAGTTTAACCAGCTCAGCTATTAGACTACACCAGCATGACTAGTATCTATGTGGACCCTACTACAGTTTAACCAGCTCAGCTATAGACTACACCAGCATGACTAGTATCTATGTGGGACCCTACTACAGTTTAACCAGCTCAGCTATAGACTACACCAGCATGACTAGTATCTATGTGGACCCTACTACAGTTTAACCAGCTCAGCTATAGACTACACCAGCATGACTAGTATCTATGTGGGACCCTACTACAGTTTAACCAGCTCAGCTATAGACTACACCAGCATGACTAGTCATCTATGTGGACCCTACTACAGTTTAACCAGCTCAGCTATAGACTACACCAGCATGACTAGTATCTATGTGGACCCTACTACAGTTTAACCAGCTCAGCTATAGACTACACCAGCATGACTAGTATCTATGTGGACCCTACTACAGTTTTAACCAGCTCAGCTATAGACTACACCAGCATGACTAGTATCTATGTGGACCCTACTACAGTTTAACCAGCTCAGCTATAGACTACACCAGCACCACTAGTATCTATGTGGACCCTACTACAGTTTAACCAGCTCAGCTATAGACTACACCAGCACGACTAGTATCTATGTGGACCCTACTACAGTTTAACCAGCTCAAGCTATAGACTACACCAGCATGGACTAGTATCTATGCGGACCCTACTACAGTTTAACCAGCTCAGCTATAGACTACACCAGCATGACTAGTATCTATGCGGACCCTACTACAGTTTAACCAGCTCAGCTATAGACTACACCAGCATGACTAGTATCTATGCGGACCCTACTACAGTTTAACCAGCTCAGCTATAGACTACACCAGCATGACTAGTATCTATGTGGACCCTACTACAGTTTAACCAGCTCGGCTATAGACTACACCAGCATGACTAGTATCTATGTGGACCCTACTACAGTTTAACCAGCTCAGCTATAGACTACACCAGCATGACTAGTATCTATGTGGACCCTACTACAGTTTAACCAGCTCAGGCTATAGACTACACCAGCATGACTAGTATCTATGTGGACCCTACTACAGTTTAACCAGCTCAGCTATAGACTACACCAGCATGACTAGTATCTATGTGGACCCTACTACAGTTTAACCAGCTCAGCTATAGACTACACCAGCATGACTAGTATCTATGTGGACCCTACTACAGTTTAACCAGCTCAGCTATAGACTACACCAGCATGACTAGTATCTATGCGGACCCTACTACAGTTTAACCAGCTCAGCTATAGACTACACCAGCATGACTTAGTATCTATGTGGACCCTACTACAGTTTTAACCAGCTCAGCTATAGACTACACCGGCATGACTAGTATCTATGTGGACCCTACTACAGTTTAACCAGCTCAGCTATAGACTACACCGGCATGACTAGTATCTATGTGGACCCTACTACAGTTTAACCAGCTCAGCTATAGACTACACCAGCATGACTAGTATCTATGTGGACCCTACTACAGTTTAACCAGCTCAGCAGTACTATTATAATAGAGCATAAACCCAGGATAGAGGGGCTGAGTGAATGTGGTCTGGACTCTGTGGAGGAGGGTCATTGTGTCAGAGACACTGTAGAAGGACAGAGTACCTGCCTTGTGATCCAGGTACACTCCTACTCTGGAGGACTGAGGGCCTGATACTTTAGTCTCAACTTTATTGTGTCTGAAACAATAACCACCTCTACAGCACTGTAAACTCCAGGACTTGTTATTGAATCCAAATGCACCATCTGTCTCTGTTCTGCTGATGTCTTTATATGAGACTGCTGTAATAACATCACCACTCCACTCCACCTCCCAGTAACAGCGTCCAGACAGACCCTCTCTACACAGAACCTGGACTATGTTGGTGAATCTGTCTGGATGACCAGGATATGGTTGGACTTGGTCTGTATAGGTCACCTTTCTGTTCCCTTCAGACAGAGAGAGGTGTGTGCGTGCTGTGTTTGGGTCCAGTGTGAGCTGACAGGAATCTGGGAGAAGAGCAGAGACCAATGAGGGGAGTCAGAACAATAAGTTAAGTCAGATACTGTATCTACCCTGTCTTTGATTAGAGCACAGCAGAGAGATCAAATCAGAGAAATATGAGGAGTCAGATAGATACCCAGTCTTTGATTAGATCTACTATTGCTATATATTTCTAGAGGGAGTTGTTAGGAGTGGCAGTAAAAAGAGACTGTTAGTTACTTCACAATAAAGAGACTCACATTGTAACAACTGTTCTCTGGTCTTGGGCTCTGGAGGCAGAACAACCTCCACTATATTCACTACAGACACACAAACACATTGACAGAGAGAGGGAATGTTATCATCATACCATATTCCACATGTATATGACTAGTAGGGAACTTTCAATGGTCTAAAGTTGATGTTCTGATTGTTTTCAACACACCTGTAGTGGAGATCTTGGTCCATTCTCCTTTAAGGAAGTCTTCTAGTTTCTCTCTCAGTTCAGACACAGTCTTACTCACATCTCCAAAGTACTGAAGAGGACG
>NC_138293.1:105392500-105439051 GCF_965601325.2 Salmo salar
CTCAGGATCCCTCAGCCTTGACCCATCCTCCTCTACTTTCTTCACTGCCTCAGCAGTGACAACCTGTTCCCAACAGTCGGGTCAGTGGGATTGGATAGGGGCCCCTCTACCTCTCTCTCTCTCTCTCTCTCTCTCTCTCTGACTGGAGGAGACAGGTGAAATGGTGTGTCTCCTCTGGTCAACAATACTCACCTTGAAAGACTCCACAGCCTGTTGGAGCTCCTTCAGCTCCTTCTCTCTCTCCTGGAATCTCTGCTGGACCTTCTGCTGACTCATCCCCAGCTGCCTCTGTGGAGAATCACTCTTCAATGAGCTATCAAGCTTTATTAGTCCAGTAGATCAATAGTATAGTAATGTGACATAGGGTCCATAGAGAGGAAGATCTAAACAAATGGATGGTCCATTTACTAAATGCTATTTATTTGTTGCTATGTGAATGATTATAGTTTTTATGGTAGGACTACATGTATCAACAGGTTGAGACTGAACTTTGGACTCATAAAAGGGCATTCAGAATGATAATAGTGTTTGACATTATAAAATGGTGATACATCTGGAGAATCTGGGTTGACATATCTATATACTCAAGGTTTGTGTTCATATTTGTTCTGCTGAGGATTCATTTCATTTCAATGATCTCATATTCAAACAGCCTTAGTTCCTACTGTATCTTTAATTCTTTGTTTATCAGACAGTCACCAACAAGTTGTTCTGGTCTTACCTGTTTCTCAGTCCTCTCTGCTGCAGCTGACACTGTATCATGGCCTTTATGTTCATCCATTGTACACATCAGACAGATACACTGCTGATCGGTACGACAGTAAACCTCCAGCAGTTTGTCATGATGAGAGCAGATCTTCTCCTGTAGTTGTGCGGTGGCTTTGACCAGCTTGTGCTTCTTCAAAGCAGGAAATTCGTAGTGAGATTGGAGGTGAGTCTCACAGTAAGAGGCCAGACACACCAGACAGGACATGAGGGCTTTCTGCTTTCTGGTCCCAGTGCAGACATCACACGCCACATCTCTAGGTCCAGCATAGCACAGAGCAGGAGGGGGAGCAGCCTGGAGTCCTGTCTTCTTCAGTTTCTCCACCAGCTCAGCCAACATGTTATTTTTACTCAGCGTCGGCCTCGGACTGAAGGTCTGTCTGCACTGAGGACAGCTATAGACCCCTTTCAGAACATCCTGATCCCAGCAGCCCTCAATACAGCTCCTACAGTAACTGTGCCCACAGGCAGTAGTGACCGGCTCCTTCAGTAGATCCAGACAGACAGAACAACAGAACTGGTCCTGGTCCAGCAGAACTCCCTGTTGAGCCATTTGGACGGTTGTTCACTCTCACACAGACAGACGACACAGAGACTCAGATCAGTTTCGTTTCCTCAGAAGAGAGTTTGTGGGAGGGGGAGGGACTTCCTGGTTCTGCCAGAGGGGTGGGGTTAGAGGGAGGGAGGAAGAGAGAGAGGAACTGCATGCAACAGCAAGAGGGAGACAAATAGTCTTGTTCCTTGGTTTCAGCACTTAACATGGAATAAATGAAATAATGAATCTTAAAATGTGAGTTATTAGAATATAAAGGGTAACAGTTTCTATGAAGTACATATTCTAATTATTTTAATGACCTTTATAATGCCTTATAATACACTTATGTGTTCTAATAAGCAATAAGGCCTGAGGAGGTGTGGTATATGTAAGGATTGCGGACCTGGTGGCAGTGAAGTCAGACGCAGGAGAGCAGAGATAGGTAATAGCCGGAGCAGTTTAATACAAAACGAACCTACATGGGTACAAAACCCGATGCGCACCAGTAACAGAGTACAAGCACTTACAAACAAACAATTCCACACAAGGACATGGGGGGAACAGAGGGTTAAATACACAACAATTCATGATGGAAATGGAAACCAGATGTGTAAGAAAACAAGACAAAACAAATGGAAAATGAAAAGTGGATCGACGATGGCTAGAAGACCGGTGACGCCGACCGCCGAACAAGGAGAGGAAATGACTTCGGTGGAAGTTGTGACAGTATATGGCTAATATACAGTACCACGGCTAAGTGCTGTTTTTAGGCACGACGCAAAGCGGATTGAGAATTATGTAACACTTTCAAAAATACAATCAAATAAAAATGTTATTGGTCACATACACATATTTAGTAGATGTTATTGTGGGTGTAGTGAAATGCTTGTGTTCCTGGTTCCAACAGTGCAGTAATATCTAACAATACACCCTAATGTAAATGTCACAGGTGTCGTAGGGTTTAGACCAAGACGCAGCGGGAAAATGTACACTCATCTTCTTTTATTAAAGGACAAAGAAGGAAAACCAAAACGACAAAGAACAGGCCAGTAAGGCACAAAGCTATACACAGCAACAATCTGCCACAAAACCCCCATGACAAACAACCTCCTAATTATAGGACCTTCAATCAGAGGCAACGATAACCAGCTGACTCCAATTGAAGGTCCAACCCCAATTAACTAAACAAAGAACTACAATAGACAAGACAGAACATAGAAATACACTAACATAGAACATAGACTAACAAACCCCGGACCACATAAACCAATCACCCCTCTACCTAAATACATAGCCCAAACCACATAAAACAAACACCCCTCTACCTAAATACATAGCCCGAACCACATAAACCAAACACCCCTCTACCTAAATACATAGCCCGAACCACATAAACCAAACACCCCAATACCTAAATACATAGCCCGAACCACATAAACCAAACACCCCTCTACCTAAATACATAGCCCGAACCACATAAACCAAACACCCCTCTACCTAAATACATAGCCCGAAACACATAAACCAAACACCCCTCTACCTAAATACATAGCCCGAACCACATAAACCAAACACCCCTCTACCTAAATACATAGCCCGAACCACATAAAACAAACACCCCCTGCCACGTCCTGACCAAACTACAATAACAAATAACCCCTATTACTGGTCAGGACGTGACAGTAAAAAGTAAAGGAATTAAGAAATATAGAAATATTAGGATGAGCAATGTTGCAGTCCTGGAATATAAATATATATACTGTGAGTATATACTGTGTGTATATGTGTGTATATATATATATGTGTGTATATATTTATATACACTGCTCAAAAAAATAAAGGGTACACTTAAACAACACAATGTAACTCCAAGTCAATCACACTTCTGTGAAATCAAACTGTCCACTTAGGAAGCAACACTGATTGACAATACATTTCACATGCTGTTGTGCAAATGGAATAGACAACAGGTGGAAATTATAGGCAATTAGCAAGACACCCCCAATAAAGGAGTGGTTCTGCAGGTGGGGACCACAGACCACTTCTCAGTTCCTATGCTTCCTGGCTGATGTTTTGGTGACTTTTGAATGCTGGCGGTGCTTTCACTCTAGTGGTAGCATGAGACGGAGTCTACAACCCACACAAGTGGCTCAGGTAGTGCAGCTCATCCAGGATGGCACATCAATGCGAGCTGTGGCAAGAAGGTTTGCTGTGTCTGTCAGCGTAGTGTCCTGAGCATGGAGGCGCTACCAGGAGACAGGCCAGTACATCAGGAGACATGGAGGAGGCCGTAGGAGGGCAACAACCCAGCAGCAGGACCGCTACCTCCGCCTTTGTGCAAGGAGGAGCAGGAGGAGCACTGCCAGAGCCCTGCAAAATGACCTCCAGCAGGCCACAAATGTGCATGTGTCTGCTCAAACGGTCAGAAACAGACTCCATGAGGGTGGTATGAGGGCCCGACGTCCACAGGTGGGGGTTGTGCTTACAGCCCAACACCGTGCAGGACGTTTGGCATTTGCCAGAGAACACCAAGATTGGCAAATTCGCCACTGGCACCCTGTGCTCTTCACAGATGAAAGCAGGTTCACACTGAGCACATGTGACAGACATGACAGTCTGGAGACGCCGTGGAGAACGTTCTGCTGCCTGCAACATCCTCCAGCATGACCGGTTTGGCGGTGGGTCAGTCATGGTGTGGGATGGCATTTCTTTGGGGGGCTGCACAGCCCTCCATGTGCTCGCCAGAGGTAGCCTGACTGCCATTAGGTACCGAGATGAGATCCTCAGACCCCTTGTGAGACCATATGCTGGTGCGGTTGGCCCTGGGTTCCTCCTAATGCAAGACAATGCTAGACCTCATGTGGCTGGAGTGTGTCAGCAGTTCCTGCAAGAGGAAGGCATTGATGCTATGGACTGGCTCGCCCGTTCCCCAGACCTGAATCCAATTGAGCACATCTGGGACATCATGTCTCGTTCCATCCACCAACGCCACGTTGCACCACAGACTGTCCAGGAGTTGGCGGATGCTTTAGTCCAGGTCTGGGTGGAGATCCCTCAGGAGACCATCCGCCACCTCATCAGGAGCATGCCCAGGCGTTGTAGGGAGGTCATACAGGCACGTGGAGGCCACACACACTACTGAGCCTCATTTTGACTTGTTTTAAGGACATTACATCAAAGTTGGATCAGCCTGTAGTGTGGTTTTCCACTTTAATTTTGAGTGTGACTCCAAATCCAGACCTCCATGGGTTGATAAATTGGATTTCCATTGATTATTTTTGTGTGATTTTGTTGTCAGCACATTCATCTATGTAAAGAAAAAAGTATTTAATAAGATTATTTCATTCATTCAGATCTAGGATGTGTTATTTTAGTGTTCCCTTTATTTTTTTGAGCAGTGTATATACAGTACCAGTCAAATGTTGGGACACACTTACTCATTCAAGGGTTTTTCTTTATTTTTACATTCATGTCGTTTCTCTTTGCTTATTTGAGCTGTTCTTGCCATAATATGGACTTGGTCTTTTACCAAATAGGGCTTATCTTCTGTATACCAACCCTACCTTGTCACAACACAACTGATTTGCTCAAACGCATTTAGAAGGAAAGAAATTCCACAAATTAACTTTAACAAGGCACACCTGTTAATTGAAATGCATTCCAGGTGACTACCTCATGAAGCTGGTTGAGAGAATGCCAAGATTGTGCAAAGCTGTCATCAAGGCAAAGGGTGGCTACTTTGAAGAATCTCAAATATAAAATATATAAATATAACACTTTTTTTGGTTACTACATGATTCCATATCTGATATTTCATAGTCTTGATGTCTTCACTATTAATCTACAATGTTGAAAATAGTACAAATAAAGAAAAACCCTTAATTGTTCTAAAACGTTTGACCGGTAGTGTATATATAAATGTAAAGGGATGTATAGGTAATATGGATCAAATATGTAGTATATCTGAAGAATAGTATGTGGACAGCAATAATTAAATAGGATAGTCCTTGACTAGAATACAGTATATACATATGAAGTGGACAGCAGTAGTTATATAGGATGAACCAGGACTAGAATACAGTATATACATATGAAGTGGACAGCAGTAGTTATATAGGATGAACCATGACTAGAATACAGTATATACATATGAAGTGGATAGCAGTAGTTATATAGGATGAACCAGGACTAGAATACAGTATATACATATGAAGTGGACAGCAGCAGTTATATAGGATGAACCATGACTAGAATACAGTATATACATATGAAGTAGACAGCAGTAGTTATATAGGATGAACCAGGACTAGAATACAGTATATACATATGAAGTGGACAGCAGTAGTTATATAGGATGAACCAGGACTAGAATACAGTATATACATATGAAGTGGACAGCAGTAGTTATATAGGATGAACCATGACTAGAATACAGTATATACATATGAAGTGGACAGCAGTAGTTATATAGGATGAACCATGACTAGAATACAGTATATACATATGAAGTGGACAGCAGTAGTTATATAGGATGAACCATGACTAGAATACAGTATATACATATGAAGTGGACAGCAGTAGTTATATAGGATGAACCATGACTGGAATACAGTATATACATTTTTATTTATTTCACCTTTATTTAACCAGGTAGGCAAGTTGAGAACAAGTTCTCATTTACAATTGCGACCTGGCCAAGATAAAGCAAAGCAGTTCGACAACATACAACAACACAGAGTTACACATGGAATAAACAAACGTACAGTCAATAATACAGTAAAAAAATAAGTCTATATACAATGTGAGCAAATGAGGTGAGATAAGGGAGGTAAAGGCAAAAAGGCCATGGTGGCAAAGTAAATACAATATAGCAAGTAAAACACTGGAATGGTAGATTTGTAGTGGAAGAAAGTGCAAAGTAGACATAGAAATAATGGGGTGCAAAGGAGCAAAATAAATAAATAAATAAATAAATAAATACATTAGGGGAAGAGGTAGTTGGGCTAAATTATAGATGGGCTATGTACAGGTGCAGTGATCTGGGAGCTGCTCTGACAGCTGGTGCTTAAAGCTAGTGAGGGAGATATGTGTTTCCAGTTTCAGAGATTTTTGTAGTTCGTTCCAGTCATTGGCAGCAGAGAACTGGAAGGAGAGGCGGCCAAAGGAGGAAATGGCTTTGTGGGTGACCAGAGAGATCCCTGGCCTTATCTTCTCTCAAGAAGATGTCTGGTAGGCCCATTTAAATACCTTTTTTGGACATTTGAAGACAGCAGATGTTTGAGTTGGGTCTATTAACACAGCTCTGAGTTGTTATTATTATTATTTTATTTTTTTTGACAAAATGAGCACTCCTGGAAGTGACAGATTTTGACTCATATTGAGTGATAAGACTGAGCTATTTAAAAACACTTTTTCAACATTTCAAGATAGCAGTTAGTTCAGTTTGATCTTACTAAAGACAGCTGTATATTATTTTTTTTGGACCCAAAAATATTCTATGTTCACGCCCACTTTTTTTGCTCTGTTTGAAGGCTGTCAACTTCTTCTCAGGAGGAGAATCACTTAGCCTTTCAACTAATTTTCAAATGATAGGATGCCTATTTAAAAACACTTTAGTAGGTGCAAGCGTCCCACCTAGCCCATAGAGGTTAAACCTAAACAGAATAAGTTGCAACTTAAGGTATAATTATTTTATTCATTTTGACATATTGTTTGGGACCACTTTTTTTGCACTATGTTTGAAGGCTGTCAGCTTCTTCTCAGGAAGAGAATCCCTTAGCCTTTCAACTAATTTTGGGTTAGTTGGACTAATTTTGGGTTAGTTCTCTCAAGAAGAACTAACCCATCTCAACATGACAGAGAGTAAGACAGGAGAACCTATTTCAACATGACAGAGAGTCAGTCAGGAGAACCTATTTCAACATGACGGAGAGTAAGACAGGAGTCCCTGATCTTATCTTCTCTCAAGAAGATGTCTGGTAGGCAGGGCTGGGCGATATGGACCAAAAGTCATATCCCGATATATTTAGGCTGAATATCGATATAAGATATATATCCTGATATTTTTTTCTGCAAAGTGAGAGCAAATGTTCAGTCAAAGTCAAAGCCAGATATGACATGTCTCAAGTAGTTTTATTGAAAGCGGCTATTTCAGTGAACAGTTGAAAAATCAAATGAATAAATAATAAACAGGGCTCTTCACCTGGTTCAGATTAAATGCTCAGCTGTTCAAATAACAACAACATGTAAACATAAACACTGTAGAACAACAGGACGACCTTTTTGGAAATCAAAGCTCCATAAGGTGCACATTTAAATAAATACAAATATCTTAAACAAAAATAGCCTATAAAATAAAATAGGCCTATCTTTTTCTGAAATAAATATTATATATATTTATGAGAAAAGTCAACTTTTTTTTTAGTTTGACAACTTTAAATGGCTTATTAAAATCAAATTACAGATTTCTTCTCCTTTCTAACAAATCCACAGATGCAAATAACGAACATTACAAAATAATAAACTATGACAAACCCTAGTAAGGGCAGCAATTATATATAAATAAAGAACAAAATAAAGTGCTCAGTTTGAGAAAATGTGTTTTAAACATCAGCCTGAGATTACCATTTGCTTTTTGTTAACTCAATTTCTTATCTGAACAGCCTCAACCAGTTGCACAAGAAACAGACTATCAACTCAATAAACATTTTCCCCCTCTTTTTTTACTTTGATAAACAGTAATGCTGTCTTGAGGTAGACATTAGAAGACAAGCGTGTCCTCCTTCGTTTAAAGATTTTGTGCGAGAAACACCAGCCTGTCAACGGCATCCGGCTTCAGAGATGCTCTGTGGCAGGTCACGATATTGCCACTGCAGCTGAAAACCCTTTCGGAGGGTGAACTGGTAGCTGGTACCAAGAGATACTTTTTTGCCAGGTGGCTCAGAGCTGGAAAGACAACTTCATGATCCTTCCACCACTTGAGGGGATCAGTGTCACTCTCCACACTTGCTGACTGCAAGTAACTTGACAGTTCATTTTCAATAGCCTCCCTCTTGGTTGGTGGCGCAGTGGTGGTGGCTGTGCGCTGCTTGAAGAAGCTTGCCAGTGTCTTAGCTTTTGGTGCCACTGCTGCTTCTCCATCTGCAGGCTCAGGCACAGTTGGCACACGTAGGTAAGGCGGTTGACAACTGCTCTGATCAGCCAGTAGCGTCTCCACCTCCAAGACAGCTCTGTGCTTCAATGCATCAACTTTTTCACTTGGGATATAGGTGGCCCTGAAGCGTGGATCCACAAATGAAGCCATCTCCAATAGGTCAGTAGTGGCTGGGTCAGAATACTTGCGGTTGAGGTACTCAACAATGCTGGTCTTGATCGATTTGCAAAGCTCGCTATCACCCTCTTCACATGCCAGGAGACTTTCGTTAAAAAGGTGCAGCACAGGTTTTACATATGATAGAGTGACGTACTCCTCACCTGACAAAGCATCGGTAAAGTCCTGGAGAGGTTTCAGGACCTTTTGGACTGCTTCTAGGACCTCTAAGTCCTGCCAGGTAGGGACAAGGTGCCTGGTCTTTTTGTCATTAGACAGGACTTTGGCCAGTGCTCCTTCCTGCTCCAGGACTCTCTCTATCATCTGCTGCCTTGATCCCCAGCGTGTGGCAGACTCGGTTATGAGTTGGTGACTTGGCAGACCCAGCTGAATCTGGACTTCAGCAAGATGTCTCCTTTTCTTCCAGCTGTACCAAAAACAGCTTACAATTCTCTTGCACAGAGAAATGGCCCGGGTGACGCGCTTGTCATTCATGCCATGTCCTGTCAGAATCATAAAAAAACTATTAAACAAATGTGCTTATGCCAGAAATTTGACTCTGTTTTCACTTTAACACACTCATACAACTAAGTGCTTTCCAAAATCAAGCTTTAGAAATATTCTACATTAATATTTTCTTGTTTCATAGTTTATTTTTTTTAATCAACGCCAGTCCTAATCATAAATATCAAATATTATATTCATTTATTTTGTGAATTTGAATCCTGTAAGTGATTTTTATGTATTATTATTTGTGTATAATTTATAAATGATGACTATACTGTATGTACATTTACTGATGTTTCGTTCTTGTTGTTGTTCTTAGTATTTATGCTTAGTATTTAATGCTACTTCATATTTCTACTCCACTAAAAACTCCACAATGTTTAGGCCTACCTACGTGTCAACATTAGTTTCTAGTTACTTTGCAGTTGGCTCTTCAATCCAGAGAAAAAACTATAGTCTATCATAATAACTAAATATGTTACCTTGATGATATCAACAGGCTAACCAGCATTTTAAAGTCATAATTACCTCACCTTTACCAGCTGTAACATTAAAGTGGTAAACACATCAATGCCTCACTAATTCTTATCCAATAACCTAATAAATATGGTTCTGAAATCTACCATCCTGTATTGTAAATGATTTTACTTTTAACACTTTATGTTTTGTGTTTTATTAATCCATTTTTGGCCAAGACAGCAGCATAAAACAAAACAAGTTGCAGACAGACACAAAGGAAAATAATAAAAAACTAATAGTTTAATATGTTTTTTTATTTAAAGTAAAATATGTGAATACTCCTTAATAAAACACTGCACTCCCCAATAGCCAAGTGTAGTCTGACCGAAGCACTGCATCCTCATCGTTCAGCTCCACCGCTCTGACGACGTCGCTCCCGTTGGCGGTTGTTATAGCAACCGGATGCTTTTCTTGGAGTTTCCCAGCTTGCGTCCTGCGAGGCCTCAGCTATATGCTCACCGGTGTGATCCTGGGGGGAAATAACTTGTTTTGGAGACACGACGCTGTTTTCATCTCCCCCAGTCGTTGAATGAAGTGAACATGTCACGCTTCATGTAAAGGCTCACATTGTCCTGCTCGACCCACATATCGCTGGTCAACGCCAAAATGGGTCCCGTTAGCGAGCCGGTCAGCAAGGCTCTGCCTGACTTCAGTGGACATTTGTGGCAGTGCTTCTCGTGTAAAGTAGTTGGGAAGCTCATATCTCGGGTCCATAGTTTTCAGTAGCTTTTTGAATCCGACTTGTTCCACAGTTGCAACAGGGACCATATCTTTAGCAATGTGATAGGACACCGCTGTAGTTATAGTACACCACTTGCCAATTTTCTTTTCATAAAGGCACACTGCGGGAAAATGAAGTTTGCAGTGAGCTTTGTTTCGGGGCGTTTTCGGGTTGTCGACGGCTTGCGGCTGGGGCTTCTGCAGCGCGCAGTTTCACACACTCTTCGTATTGCAGTTTGTGCCACTGTTTTAGGTGGTGAAAAAGATTTGTAGTGCTTCCACCCCTGGCTGTAACTTTTTTTTATGGCACTGCCTACATATAACGTGATTTTGTTGCTCATCTGATACTTTGAATCCGAACCATCTCCAAATGACTGAGCCAATGCTTTTTCTTTTACTAACCAATTCCTCGTCAAAACGCTCCGCAGACGCTGTTGCTTCCTCCATGTTTGTTGAAGTGTCTGTTCCTGCCCCTCCGCCCTCTGTGCATGAAAGAGGAGGCGCGGGGAGCAGCGCAGAGAGCTCCGGGTCTGCAGCTTGCTTGGAGCAAGGATCAAAGCGCAAATTTCAACTATATCGATATATGCGAAATGGTCTAATTTCATATCACATTTAAAATATATATCGATATATTTTTTATATCAATATATCGCCCAGCCCTAGTCAGGCTGATAAGAACAATTCTTATTTTGTATAACGGGTCATTTAGGATGGCAGTAGCATTGTTGACGAAATGCAGGCATCGCAGCAGAATTAGGAAGCGGTCTTGGGAAAAGAGGGTGGCGAAGAAGGGAGTTGCAAACATAGGATCTGTGCTCCAGTATTCTCTTAGGGAGTTCTTCTTTACTATCCCCATGAGGAGGACTGTCACCAGGAAGGTATACATTTCACTAATTGTGGTTGTCACCCATTTAGCGAGTTTCCCCCTCACTCCTGGCTCTCTCTTCTCCTGTAGCTCCAAGGCATAGCGATTGGTCTCCTGTACTATGTTTCCCACCAGCTCCTCTGTCAGAAACAACTTGAAGCACTCTGCCTCAGATGGAAATGGACTCCAGACTGGGACTCATCAAAACAAACAGCAGGGCCAGGAGGGGTGAAATGACTGGTGGCCTTCCAGCTACCACAGAACTCCTGTACTTCATCCACTGTCGGTCTCCCTCCATCACCACCAGCATCTCCAAAGGGACCTGGTACTTGGTCAGTGGACAAGGGAACCTCAGATTCAGGGTTCTCAATGGCTACAAGGTTGGGGGGGGGGGGGGGGGGGGGGGGCAGCTCCTCACTGTCAGAATCTGATTCCTGACTTTCAGACTCAGACTCATTGTCAGAATAAAAATAAAAAAATCTCCAGAATTTCCACATTTGTGAGTTGTCTCCTTTTGAAAGACATTGCTAATGCTACAGCTTAGCTCACTAGCTACATACATAAACAACAACACTGAATGGCTCAGAGTGAGAGGGGACGTGATTGACTGCCGGCATGCGTCACTTGTATCAATAAATCACCATCAGAAAATGTTTTGTGAGGTAATTATTTGTGTATTTACTGTTTTATTCACATGTTTTCAATTCAGGGTGACAAATCATGCATTCCGATTCTTGCATAGATTGTAATGGGCACATATTATGTGTGTAAAATACTTATTTGAAGGTTATACTGATTATGATGAGCTAAGCTAATTCCAGCTATGTGTATGGAGCCATGTTTGTTGACATACAATGCATTCTGGGTTTCACGTAATCATCCGTTTGACCAAAGATGTTATAACAAAATGAGGTGAGTAAGAGTTCACTCATTTTTTGAGGACTTCCGGAAATGAATGGTGGGATGTGAACGACGGTAGATGACACACCCCTTCAACACTATAAACAGACCGAAATCATCTTGTCTTTTATTATCTTCGGTTTCTGTGAGGGGAAAAAATGCATGGCTGCGCGCTGAAACTAATCGTCGGATTACTGTCGATTTCTAGAAAGTGTTTTACCTAATTATTTCGATCAATGGTGAGCTCACCCCGTGATGTGATTAATTATACATAGTAATTGCAATTAGCTAATTCATATTGTAGTTTACGTCAGCCGAGAGTTAGAAAATATGACTGCTTGTGTTGGGTCAATCTTTCTTCAGTTAGCGCTACGACAAATGTAGCCTACATTTTTTCCGGTTAGGATGATTGTGTTGTGATATATATATATTTCTGTGAATATCTGAACCATTTGCATCCAAAAATAAACTGCTCACATTCTGGAGATAAACTTTGTATGGACTGTGTGTGTGTTTTTGTGTAAATAGTTTCTGAAAAAAGTGTGTCCAGCTCAAATACTGATTGTTGCGTCATTGTAAACTGTCCGTTCTAAATGAGTGTTCCTCTACATTTCAAGATAGCAGTTAGTTAATTTTGAGCATATCAAAGACAGCTGCTACTTCATTTTAAAAAGGCTTTACAACGAAAGCAAAACATTAGATTATGTCAGCAGAGTACCAAGCCAGAAATAATCAGACACCCATTTTTCAAGCCAGCATATAATGTCACCAAAACCCAGAAGACAGCTAAATGCAGCACTCACCTTTGATGATCTTCATCAGATGACAACCCTAGGACATTATGTTATACAATACATGCATGTTTTGTTCAATCAAGTTCATATTTATATCAAAAACCAGCTTTTTACATTAGCATGTGACGTTCAGAACTAGCATACCCCCCGCAAACTTCCGGGGAATTCGCTAACATTTTACTAAATTACTCACGATAAACGTTCACAAAAAGCATAACAATTATTTTAAGAATTATAGATACAGACCTCCTCTATGCACTCGATATGTCCGATTTTAAAATAGCTTTTTGGTGAAAGCACATTTTGCAATATTCTAAGTACATAGCCCAGGCATCACGGGCTCGCTATTTAGACACCCGGCAAGTTTAGCACTCACCATAATCATATTTACTATTATAAAAGTTTCATTACCTTTTGTTGTCTTCGTCAGAATACACACCCAGGACTGCTACTTCAATAACAAATGTTGGTTTGGTCCAAAATAATCCATCGTTATATCCGAATAGCGGCGTTTTGTTCGTGCGTTCCAGACACTATCCGAAATAGTAAAGAAGTGTCACGCGCATGGCGCAATTCGTGACAATAAAATTCTAAGTATTCCATTACCGTACTTCGAAGCATGTCAACCGCTGTTTAAAATCAATTTTTACGACATTTTTCTCGTAGAAAAGCGATAATATTCCGACAGGGAATCTCCTTTTCGGCAAACAGAGGAAAAAATCCCAAGGGCGGGGGCGGTCGGGGTCACGCGCATAAGCTAGTGTCTCTTGATCGGCCACTTGAGAAGGCGATAATGTGTTTCAGCCTGGGGCTGGAATGACGACATTCTGTTTTTTCCCGGGCTCTGAGCGCCTATGGACGACGTGGGAAGTGTCACGTTAGAGCAGAGATCCTTAGTAAATGATAGAGATGGAAAAGAAGTTCAACAAATGGTCAGACAGGCCACTTCCTGTAAAGGAATCTCTCAGGTTTTGACCTGCCATTTGAGTTCTGTTATACTCACAGACACCATTCAAACAGTTTAGAAAATTTAGGGTGTTTTCTATCCATATGTAATAAGTATATGCATATTCTAGTTACTGGGTAGGAGTGGTAACCAGATTAAATCGGGTATGTTTTTTATCCAGCCGTGTCAATCACCCAGGAGACTCAGGAGTCAGACTGCTCTCTGCTGGACTGGAGGATCCACACTGCAGACTGGAGAAACTCAAGTATGTAGAGGGTTTATGTCAATGTTCATATCAGACATGTTTGACTTATCAGGCTAGTTAAGACAAACACTCTCACCACCACTTGGACAAAGTTATATTCTGTGTGTGTGTGTGTGTGTGTCCAGTGTGTGTGTTTGATTGTCTTGTGTGTGTATGTGTGTGTCCAGTGTGAAACACACACACACACACACACACACACACACACACACACACACACACACACACACACACACACACCCACACACACACACACACACACACACACACACACACACACACACACACACACAGGACATACAAACACACACACAGGACATACACACACACACAGGACATACATACACACACACACACACACACACACACAGGACATATACACATACACACACACACATACACACACTGGACACACACACATACACACACACACACTGGACACACACACACACACACACACACAGGACACGCACACACACTGACCTCACACACACTGGGCACACACAGGACAAATACACACACACAGGACAAATACACACACACACACAGGACAAATACACACACACACACACACACACACACACACACACACACACACACACACACACACACACACACACACACATAGAACAAATACACACACACACACAGGACAAATACACACACACACACAGGACAAATACACACACACACACACACAGGACAAATACACACACACAGGACAAATACACACACACACACTGGGCACACACACACACAGGACAAATACACAGGACACAGACTGGGCACACACACACACAGGACAAATACACAGGACACACACACACACACACTGAACTCACACACACTGGACACACAAACTTGACGCACACACACACTGGACTCACACACACACTGGACTCACACACACACTGGACTCACACACACAGGACACACACACACACACACACAGGACACACACACACACACAGGATACATACACACACACACTGGACACACACACACACTGGACACAAACACTGAAAACGTTCTTACCAACGCTTGACCAGTGCGGTGCGTGCGTGTGCGTGTGTGTGTGTGTGTGTGTGTGTGTGTGTGTGTGTGTGTGTGTGTGTGTGTGTGTGTGTGTGTGTGTGTGTGTGTGTGTGTGTGTGTGTGTGTGTGTGTGTGTGTGTGTGTGTGTGGTGTGTGTGTGTGTGTGTGTGTGTGTGTGTGTGTGTGTGTGTAATTAATGGGAATAAGTATGTTTTATATTACCATACAGTATAACATATGATCATTCAACAAGTCTCAAGTTACCTTAACTCCTCCTTTTGATACCTAGAAACATCTACATTAAATGAATTAGTGAAAAGTGAGTTAACATTCTAATGTGAATGATGATGATTTCTAATATTGTGTCTGGTTTCATCCATCAGATGTCTGTGGACTCACACTGGACCTAAACACAGTAAACAGACTCCTCTCTCTGTCTGAGGAGAACAGAAAGGTGACATGTAGGGGAGAGGAGCAGCCGTATCCTGATCACCCAGAGAGATTTGACGACTGTGAGACAGGTGCTGTGTAGACAGGGTCTGACTGGGCGCTGTTACTGGGAGGTAGAGTGGAGTGGGAGAGAGGCTGGTATAGGAGTGACATATAAAGGAATCAGCAGGAGAGGAGGGAACTGTTGGCTTGGATACAATGACAAGTCCTGGAGTCTGATTCTGCTCTGACAGCGGTTACGCTGCCAGGCACAATAATAATCTCACTACCATAGACGTCCCCTCCTCCAGCTCCCACAGAGTAGGAGTGTATCTGGACTGGCCAGCCGGCACTCTGTCCTTCTATAGAGCCTCCTCTGACACACTGACCCACCTGATTAATTTTCACCATTTTTTTTGTAAGACTTACACAGGTGAATCTGTCACCTTGAGAGACATCACTGATGTCACAGTTCAGGTATACAGACAAACTGAAAGCTGCCACTCTACCTCCTGAAAGGAGACTATGTGTCACTACTGGGATGTTCATAGTTGGAGAAAATCACACTGGACTGGCCATCAGTGCAGACAATGACACGTGGAAACACAGACCTACCTGCCATCTTAAAGAAACAGATGGATTTAATGGACAGCAGGGTTGTATGAACGACATCACAGGGAAGCTTGGCATTAAGCCAGACAGCAAACCAAAGGTTCTGAAAGCAGGACCTGTAGCTTATCCTATCTGACCAAAAGTCTAGGCTGACTTGGAGGCTTTAGTCAAGAACAAAGTACTGGAGCCGGTCAGCATGAGTGAATGGTCAACACCCATCTACCAGTCCTTAACACTAGAACCACCTGGACTATCAGCCTATCAGAACACCCATCTACCAGTCCTTAACACTAGAACCACCTGGTCTTTCAGCCTATCAGAACACCCATCTACCAGTCCTTAACACTAGAACCACCTGGTCTATCAGCCTATCAGAACACCCATCTACCAGTCCTTAACACTAGAACCACCTGGTCTATCAGCCTATCAGAACACCCATCTACCAGTCATTAACACTAGAACCACTTGGTCTATCAGCCTATCAGAACACCCGTCTACCAGTCATTAACACTAGAACCACCTGGTCTATCAGCCTATCAAAACACCCATCTACCAGTCCTTAACACTAGAACCACCTGGTCTTTCAGCCTATCAGAACACCCATCTACCAGTCATTAATTAACACTAGAACCACCTGGTCTATCAGCCTATCAGAACACCCATCTACCAGTCATTAATTAACACTAGAACCACCTGGTCTATCAGCCTATCAGAACACCCATCTACCAGTCCTTAACACTAGAACCACCTGGACTATCAGCCTATCAGAACACCCATCTACCAGTCCTTATCACTAGAACCACCTGGTCTATCAGCCTATCAGAACACCCATCTACCAGTCCTTATCACTAGAACCACCTGGTCTATCAGCCTATCAGAACACCCATCTACCAGTCCTTAACACTAGAACCACCTGGTCTATCAGCCCATCAGAACACCCATCTACCAGTCCTTATCACTAGAACCACCTGGTCTATCAGCCTATCAGAACACCCATCTACCAGTCATTAATTAACACTAGAACCACCTGGTCTTTCAGCCTATCAGAACACCCATCTACCAGTCCTTAACACTAGAACCAACTGGTCTATCAGCCTATCAGAACACCCATCTACCAGTCCTTAACACTAGAACCACCTGGTCTATCAGCCCATCAGAACACCCATCTACCAGTCATTAATTAACACCAGAACCACCTGGTCTATCAGCCCATCAGAACACCCATCTACCAGTCCTTAACACTAGAACCACCTGGACTATCAGCCTATCAGAACACCCATCTACCAGTCCTTAACACTAGAACCACCTGGTCTTTCAGCCTATCAGAACACCCATCTACCAGTCATTAATTAACACCAGAACCACCTGGTCTATCAGCCTATCAGAACACCCATCTACCAGTCCTTAACACTAGAACCAACTGGTCTATCAGCCTATCAGAACACCCATCTACCAGTCATTAACACTAGAACCACCTGGTCTATCAGCATATACGTCCCCGCTAGAGAAAGTTGCCAGGCGTCCACATTAGCATAAGCATCAGATGCATATCAACCAGCAAGGTGCAAGGTGTGAAAACATGGTTTGTTAAATAAACACTTGATACATAGTGTATAAACTATTGTAAAGGATAAATTACATGAAGAAATATGAGTGGAAATATATAAATAAAATAACAATTGTTAATTCTACAAAGTAGAAAATAAAATTGTCCTACAGCCTATTTCCTTGACAATAAAACACTACAGCGTAATCCATTTGATCAACTGTATTTGTAGATTCGATTAGTAATGGAGTTATAGTAAGTAATAAAGTCAATTTACAGTTTCTTTTGACAAATTAGAAACAAAAAGATCTATAATAATAATAAAACCAGCCAGGTCAGCTGGTGAAACGATTTGCTGTATTCCTAATCAAAAGCACCAGTGAACAATTGTAAAAGATGAATTTCATAAATACATATTTGTGGAAATATATTGATGACAAGATATTAAAACAATAATTTGTTGATTGTATCAGACACTGTACCGCGCCTTTACACGTGAATCAATCCCATCTTCTCTTTATGCTTCGCGTCCACAAACAAATCTAATCGGTTTTCATTGGCCTTGTTCGGTGTGCACCTGCCGACTTGACATTCTGTCTTCTTTCTCCCCCGAGGGAGATGTGGTGCCTGGGGGAAAAGGGAGAGCAGGACCTGCTGCCTGCTTGGTGACTGTAGCTTCTTTCTCCCCCGAGGGAGATGTGGTGCCTGGGGGAAGAGGGAGAACAGGACCTGCTTCCTGCTTGGTGACTGTAGCTTCTTTCTCCCCCGAGGGAGATGTGGTGCCTGGGGGAAAAGGGAGAGCAGGACCTGCTTCCTGCTTGGTGACTGTAGCTTCTTTCTCCCCCGAGGGAGATGTGGTGCCTGGGGGAAGAGGGAGAACAGGACCTGCTTCCTGCTTGGTGACTGTAGCTTCTTTCTCCCCCGAGGGAGATGTGGTGCCTGGGGGAAAAGGGAGAGCAGGACCTGCTTCCTGCTTGGTGACTGTAGCTTCTTTCTCCCCCGAGGGAGATGTGGTGCCTGGGGGAAAAGGGAGAGCAGGACCTGCTTCCTGCTTGGTGACTGTAGCTTCTTTCTCTGCGTTCATGTGGTTCTCACAAAGCTCACATGCCAGATCCATCATGAAATCTCTCCTGCTGACTGTCTTGACAAGGCATTGCTTGTACAACACGTGTTGATAGCAGCCATGTCGAGCACATTGTAGAACACTGCAACAGTCCAGCGGCAAGTACCTCATTTTACAGTCTTGCCATCTAAAAGTAATAATATGAATGTAATATAATAAAGGGGATACTATTTGGTGTCTGGCAGATGGAAGACGGTCTGTATATGGTAGAGATACTGTATATACTGTAATGGCCTGGCTAGATCATAAAGGGGATACTAGTTGGATACTAGTTGGATACATAAAGGGGATACTAGTTGTTGTCTGTATATGGTAGAGATACTGTATATACTGTAATGACCTGGCTAGATGATAAAGGGGATACTAGTTGGTGTCTGTATATGGTAGAGATACTGTATATACTGTAATGACCTGGCTAGATCATAAAGGGGATACTAGTTGGTGTCTGTATATGGTAGAGATACTGTATATACTGTAATGGCCTGGCTAGATCATAAAGGGGATACTAGTTGGTGTCTGTATATGGTAGAGATACTGTATATACTGTAATGACCTGGCTAGATCATAAAGGGGATACTAGTTGCTGTCTGTATATGGTAGAGATACTGTATATACTGTAATGACCTGGCTAGATCATAAAGGGGATACTAGTTGGTGTCTGTATATGGTAGAGATACTGTATATACTGTAATGACCTGGCTAGATAATAAAGGGGATACTAGTTGGTGTCTGTATATGGTAGAGATACTGTATATACTGTAATGACCTGGCTAGATCATAAAGGGGATACTAGTTGGTGTCTGTATATGGTAGAGATACTGTATATACTGTAATGACCTGGCTAGATAATAAAGGGGATACTAGTTGGTGTCTGTATATGGTAGAGATACTGTATATACTGTAATGGCCTGGCTAGATCATAAAGGGGATACTAGTTGGTGTCTGTATATGGTAGAGATACTGTATATACTGTAATGACCTGGCTAGATCATAAAGGGGATACTAGTTGGTGTCTGGCAGATGGTAGAGATACTGTATATACTGTAATGACCTGGCTAGATCATAAAGGGGATACTAGTTGGTGTCTGGCAGATGGTAGAGATACTGTATATACTGTAATGACCTGGCTAGATCATAAAGGGGATACTAGTTGGTGTCTGTATATGGTAGAGATACTGTATATACTGTAATGACCTGGCTAGAACATAAAGGGGATACTAGTTGGTGTCTGTATATGGTAGAGATACTGTATATACTGTAATGAACTG
This sequence comes from Salmo salar, assembly GCF_965601325.2. Classification (NCBI taxonomy): domain Eukaryota; kingdom Metazoa; phylum Chordata; class Actinopteri; order Salmoniformes; family Salmonidae; genus Salmo; species Salmo salar. Next base: position 105,412,636 of record NC_138293.1, read on the forward strand.
GCTAGATCATAAAGGGGATACTAGTTGGTGTCTGTATATGGTAGAGATACTGTATATACTGTAATGACCTGGCTAGATCATAAAGGGGATACTAGTTGCTGTCTGTATATGGTAGAGATACTGTATATACTGTAATGACCTGGCTAGATCATAAAGGGGATACTAGGTGGTGTCTGTATATGGTAGAGATACTGTATATACTGTAATGACCTGGCTAGATCATAAAGGGGATACTAGTTGCTGTCTGTATATGGTAGAGATACTGTATATACTGTAATGACCTGGCTAGATCATAAAGGGGATACTAGTTGGTGTCTGTATATGGTAGAGATACTGTATATACTGTAATGACCTGGCTAGATCATAAAGGGGATACTAGTTGGTGTCTGTATGTGGTAGAGATACTGTATATACTGTAATGACCAGGCTAGATCATAAAGGGGTTACTAGTTGGTGTCTGGCAGATGGTAGAGATACTGTATATACTGTAATGACCTGGCTAGATCATAAAGGGGATACTAGTTGGTGTCTGTATATGGTAGAGATACTGTATATACTGTAATGACCTGGCTAGAACATAAAGGGGATACTAGTTGGTGTCTGTATATGGTAGAGATACTGTATATACTGTAATGGCCTGGCTAGATCATAAAGGGGATACTAGTTGGTGTCTGGCAGATGGTAGAGATACTGTATATACTGTAATGACCTGGCTAGATCATAAAGGGGATACTAGTTGCTGTCTGTATATGGTAGAGATACTGTATATACTGTAATGACCTGGCTAGAACATAAAGGGGACACTAGTTGGTGTCTGTATATGGTAGAGATACTGTATATACTGTAATGGCCTGGCTAGATCATAAAGGGATACTAGTTGGTGTCTGTATATGGTAGAGATACTGTATATACTGTAATGAACTGGCTAGATCATAAAGGGGATACTAGTTGGTGTCTGTATATGGTAGAGATACTGTATATACTGTAATGACCTGGCTAGATCATAAAGGGGATACTAGTTGCTGTCTGTATATGGTAGAGATACTGTATATACTGTAATGACCTGGCTAGATCATAAAGGGGATACTAGGTGGTGTCTGTATATGGTAGAGATACTGTATATACTGTAATGACCTGGCTAGATCATAAAGGGGATACTAGTTGCTGTCTGTATATGGTAGAGATACTGTATATACTGTAATGACCTGGCTAGATCATAAAAGGGATACTAGTTGGTGTCTGTATATGGTAGAGATACTGTATATACTGTAATGACCTGGCTAGATCATAAAGGGGATACTAGTTGGTGTCTGTATGTGGTAGAGATACTGTATATACTGTAATGACCAGGCTAGATCATAAAGGGGTTACTAGTTGGTGTCTGTATATGGTAGAGATACTGTATATACTGTAATGACCTGGCTAGATAATAAAGGGGATACTAGTTGCTGTCTGTATATGGTAGAGATACTGTATATACTGTAATGACCTGGCTAGATCATAAAGGGGATACTAGGTGGTGTCTGTATATGGTAGAGATACTGTATATACTGTAATGACCTGGCTAGATCATAAAGGGGATACTAGTTGCTGTCTGTATATGGTAGAGATACTGTATATACTGTAATGACCTGGCTAGATCATAAAGGGGATACTAGTTGGTGTCTGTATATGGTAGAGATACTGTATATACTGTAATGACCTGGCTAGATCATAAAGGGGATACTAGTTGGTGTCTGTATATGGTAGAGATACTCTATATACTGTAATGACCTGGCTAGATCATAAAGGGGATACTAGTTGGTGTCTGTATATGGTAGAGATACTGTATATACTGTAATGACCTGGCTAGATCATAAAGGGGATACTAGTTGGTGTCTGTATATGGTAGAGATACTGTATATACTGTAATGACCTGGCTAGATAATAAAGGGGATACTAGTTGGTGTCTGTATATGGTAGAGATACTGTATATACTGTAATGGCCTGGCTAGATCATAAAGGGGATACTAGTTGGTGTCTGTATATGGTAGAGATACTGTATATACTGTAATGACCTGGCTAGATCATAAAGGGGATACTAGTTGGTGTCTGTATATGGTAGAGATACTGTATATACTGTAATGACCTGGTTAGATCATAAAGGGGATACTAGTTGGTGTCTGGCAGATGGTAGAGATACTGTATATACTGTAATGACCTGGCTAGATCATAAAGGGGATACTAGTTGGTGTCTGTATATGGTAGAGATACTGTATATACTGTAATGGCCAAGCTAGATAATAAAGGGGATACTAGTTGGTGTCTGGCAGATGGTAGAGATACTGTATATACTGTAATGACCTGGCTAGATCATAAAGGGGATACTAGTTGGTGTCTGTATATGGTAGAGATACTGTATATACTGTAATGACCTGGCTAGATCATAAAGGGGATACTAGTTGGTGTCTGTATATGGTAGAGATACTGTATATACTGTAATGACCTGGCTAGATCATAAAGGGGATACTAGTTGGTGTCTGGCAGATGGTAGAGATACTGTATATACTGTAATGACCTGGCTAGATAATAAAGGGGATACTAGTTGGTGTCTGGCAGATGGTAGAGATACTGTATATACTGTAATGACCTGGCTAGATCATAAAGGGGATACTAGTTGGTGTCTGTATATGGTAGAGATACTGTATATACTGTAATGACCTGGCTAGATCATAAAGGGGATACTAGTTGGTGTCTGGCAGATGGTAGAGATACTGTATATACTGTAATGACCTGGCTTGATCATAAAGGGGATACTAGTTGGTGTCTGGCAGATGGTAGAGATACTGTATATACTGTAATGACCTGGCTAGATCATAAAGGGGATACTAGTTGGTGTCTGTATATGGTAGAGATACTGTATATACTGTAATGACCTGGCTAGATCATAAAGGGGATACTAGTTGGTGTCTGTATATGGTAGAGATACTGTATATACTGTAATGACCTGGCTAGATCATAAAGGGGATACTAGTTGGTGTCTGTATATGGTAGAGATACTGTATATACTGTAATGACCTGGCTAGATCATAAAGGGGATACTAGTTGGTGTCTGTATATGGTAGAGATACTGTATATACTGTAATGACCTGGCTAGATCATAAAGGGGATACTAGTTGGTGTCTGTATATGGTAGAGATACTGTAATGACCTGGCTAGATCATAAAGGGGATACTAGTTGGTGTCTGTATATGGTAGAGATACTGTATATACTGTAATGACCTGGCTAGATGGTAGAGATACTGTATATACTGTAATGACCTGGCTAGATCATAAAGGGGATACTAGTTGGTGTCTGTATATGGTAGAGATACTGTATATACTGTAATGACCTGGCTAGATCATAAAGGGGATACTAGTTGGTGTCTGGCAGATGGTAGAGATACTGTATATACTGTAATGACCTGGCTAGATCATAAAGGGGATACTAGTTGGTGTCTGGCAGATGGTAGAGATACTGTATATACTGTAATGACCTGGCTATATCATAAAGGGGATACTAGTTGGTGTCTGTATATGGTAGAGATACTGTATATACTGTAATGACCTGGCTAGATCATAAAGGGGATACTAGTTGGTGTCTGGCAGATGGTAGAGATACTGTATATACTGTAATGACCTGGCTAGATCATAAAGGGGATACTAGTTGGTGTTTGTATATGGTAGAGATACTGTATATACTGTAATGACCTGGCTAGATCATAAAGGGGATACTAGTTGGTGTCTGTATATGGTAGAGATACTGTATATACTGTAATGGCCTGGCTAGATCATAAAGGGGATAGTAGTTTGTGTCTGTATATGGTAGAGATACTGTATATACTGTAATGGCCTGGCTAGATCATAAAGGGGATACTAGTTGGTGTCTGTATATGGTAGAGATACTGTATATACTGTAATGACCTGGCTAGATCATAAAGGGGATACTAGTTGGTGTCTGTATATGGTAGAGATACTGTATATACTGTAATGACCTGGCTAGATCATAAAGGGGATACTAGTTGGTGTCTGTATATGGTAGAGATACTGTATATACTGTAATGACCTGGCTAGATCATAAAGGGGATACTAGTTGGTGTCTGGCAGATGGTAGAGATACTGTATATACTGTAATGACCTGGCTAGATCATAAAGGGGATACTAGTTGGTGTCTGTATATGGTAGAGATACTGTATACACTGTAATGACCTGGCTAGAAAATAAAGGGGATACTAGTTGGTGTCTGTATATGGTAGAGATACTGTATATACTGTAATGACCTGGCTAGATCATAAAGGGGATACTAGTTGGTGTCTGTATATGGTAGAGATACTGTATATACTGTAATGACCTGGCTAGATCATAAAGGGGATACTAGTTGGTGTCTGTATATGGTAGAGATACTGTATATACTGTAATGACCTGGCTAGATCATAAAGGGGATACTAGTTGGTGTCTGTATATGGTAGAGATACTGTATATACTGTAATGACCTGGCTAGATCATAAAGGGGATACTAGTTGCTGTCTGTATGTGGTAGAGATACTGTATATACTGTAATGACCTGGCTAGATCATAAAGGGGATACTAGTTGGTGTCTGTATATGGTAGAGATACTGTATATACTGTAATGACCTGGCTAGAACATAAAGGGGATACTAGTTGGTGTCTGTATATGGTAGAGATACTGTATATACTGTAATGGCCTGGCTAGATCATAAAGGGGATACTAGTTGGTGTCTGGCAGATGGTAGAGATACTGTATATACTGTAATGACCTGGCTAGATCATAAAGGGGATACTAGTTGCTGTCTGTATATGGTAGAGATACTGTATATACTGTAATGACCTGGCTAGATCATAAAGGGGATACTAGTTGGTGTCTGTATATGGTAGAGATACTGTATATACTGTAATGACCTGGCTAGATCATAAAGGGGATACTAGTTGGTGTCTGTATATGGTAGAGATACTGTATATACTGTAATGACCTGGCTAGATCATAAAGGGGATACTAGTTGGTGTCTGTATATGGTAGAGATACTGTATATACTGTAATGACCTGGCTATATCATAAAGGGGATACTAGTTGGTGTCTGTATATGGTAGAGATACTGTATATACTGTAATGACCTGGCTAGATCATAAAGGGGATACTAGTTGGTGTCTGTATATGGTAGAGATACTGTATATACTGTAATGACCTGGCTAGATCATAAAGGGGATACTAGTTGGTGTCTGTATATGGTAGAGATACTGTATATACTGTAATGACCTGGCTATATAATAAAGGGGATACTAGTTGGTGTCTGTATATGGTAGAGATACTGTATATACTGTAATGACCTGGCTAGATCATAAAGGGGATACTAGTTGGTGTCTGTATATGGTAGAGATACTGTATATACTGTAATGACCTGGCTAGATCATAAAGGGGATACTAGTTGGTGTCTGTATATGGTAGAGATACTGTATATACTGTAATGACCTGGCTAGATCATAAAGGGGATACTAGTTGCTGTCTGTATATGGTAGAGATACTGTATATACTGTAATGACCTGGCTAGATCATAAAGGGGATACTAGTTGGTGTCTGGCAGATGGTAGAGATACTGTATATACTGTAATGGCCTGGCTAGATAATAAAAGGGATACTAGTTGGTGTCTGTTTATGGTAGATATACTGTATATACTGTAATGACCTGGCTAGATCATAAAGGGGATACTAGTTGGTGTCTGTATATGGTAGAGATAATGTATATACTGTAATGACCTGGCTATATCATAAAGGGGATACTAGTTGGTGTCTGTATATGGTAGAGATACTGTATATACTGTAATGACCTGGCTAGATCATAAAGTGGATACTAGTTGGTGTTTGTATATGGTAGAGATACTGTATATACTGTAATGACCTGGCTAGATCATAAAGGGGATACTAGTTGGTGTCTGTATATGGTAGAGATACTGTATATACTGTAATGACCTGGCTAGATCATAAAGGGGATACTAGTTGGTGTCTGTATATGGTAGAGATACTGTATATACTGTAATGACCTGGCTAGATCATAAAGGGGATACTAGTTGGTGTCTGTATATGGTAGAGATACTGTATATACTGTAATGACCTGGCTAGATCATAAAGGGGATACTAGTTGGTGTCTGTATATGGTAGAGATACTGTATATACTGTAATGACCTGGCTAGATCATAAAGGGGATACTAGTTGGTGTCTGTATATGGTAGAGATACTGTATATACTGTAATGACCTGGCTAGATCATAAAGGGGATACTAGTTGGTGTCTGTATATGGTAGAGATACTGTATATACTGTAATGACCTGGCTAGATCATAAAGGGGATACTAGTTGGTGTCTGTATATGGTAGAGATACTGTATATACTGTAATGACCTGGCTAGATCATAAAGGGGATACTAGTTGGTGTCTGTATATGGTAGAGATACTGTATATACTGTAATGACCTGGCTAGATCATAAAGGGGATACTAGTTGGTGTCTGTATATGGTAGAGATACTGTATATACTGTAATGACCTGGCTAGATCATAAAGGGGATACTAGTTGCTGTCTGTATATGGTAGAGATACTGTATATACTGTAATGACCTGGCTAGATCATAAAGGGGATACTAGTTGGTGTCTGGCAGATGGTAGAGATACTGTATATACTGTAATGGCCTGGCTAGATAATAAAAGGGATACTAGTTGGTGTCTGTTTATGGTAGAGATACTGTATATACTGTAATGACCTGGCTAGATCATAAAGGGGATACTAGTTGGTGTCTGTATATGGTAGAGATACTGTATATACTGTAATGACCTGGCTATATCATAAAGGGGATACTAGTTGGTGTCTGTATATGGTAGAGATACTGTATATACTGTAATGACCTGGCTAGATCATAAAGGGGATACTAGTTGGTGTCTGTATATGGTAGAGATACTGTATATACTGTAATGGCCTGGCTAGATCATAAAGGGGATACTAGTTGGTGTCTGGCAGATGGTAGAGATACTGTATATACTGTAATGACCTGGCTAGATCATAAAGGGGATACTAGTTGGTGTCTGTATAGGGTAGAGATACTGTATATACTGTAATGACCTGGCTAGATGGTAGAGATACTGTATATACTGTAATGACCTGGCTAGATCATAAAGGGGATACTAGTTGGTGTCTGTATATGGTAGAGAGACTGTATATACTGTAATGACCTGGCTAGATCATAAAGGGGATACTAGTTGGTGTCTGGCAGATGGTAGAGATACTGTATATACTGTAATGACCTGGCTAGATCATAAAGGGGATACTAGTTGGTGTCTGTATATGGTAGAGATACTGTAATGACCTGGCTAGATCATAAATGGGATACTAGTTGGTGTCTGTATATGGTAGAGATACTGTATATACTGTAATGACCTGGCTAGATGGTAGAGATACTGTATATACTGTAATGACCTGGCTAGATCATAAAGGGGATACTAGTTGGTGTCTGTATATGGTAGAGATACTGTATATACTGTAATGACCTGGCTAGATCATAAAGGGGATACTAGTTGGTGTCTGTATATGGTAGAGATACTGTAATGACCTGGCTAGATCATAAAGGGGATACTAGTTGGTGTCTGTATATGGTAGAGATACTGTATATACTGTAATGACCTGGCTAGATGGTAGAGATACTGTAATGACCTGGCTAGATGGTAGAGATACTGTATATACTGTAATGACCTGGCTAGATCATAAAGGGGATACTAGTTGGTGTCTGTATATGGTAGAGATACTGTATATACTGTAATGACCTGGCTAGATCATAAAGGGGATACTAGTTGGTGTCTGGCAGATGGTAGAGATACTGTATATAGTGTAATGACCTGGCTAGATCATAAAGGGGATACTAGTTGGTGTCTGGCAGATGGTAGAGATACTGTATATACTGTAATGACCTGGCTAGAACATAAAGGGAATACTAGTTGGTGTCTGTATATGGTAGAGATACTGTATATACTGTAATGACCTGGCTAGATCATAAAGGGGATACTAGTTGGTGTCTGTATATGGTAGAGATACTGTATATACTGTAATGACCTGGCTAGATCATAAAGGGGATACTAGTTGCTGTCTGTATATGGTAGAGATACTGTATATACTGTAATGACCTGGCTAGATCATAAAGGGGATACTAGTTGGTGTCTGTATATGGTAGAGATACTGTATATACTGTAATGACCTGGCTAGATCATAAAGGGGATACTAGTTGCTGTCTGTATATGGTAGAGATACTGTATATACTGTAATGACCTGGCTAGATCATAAAGGGGATACTAGTTGGTGTCTGTATATGGTAGAGATACTGTATATACTGTAATGACCTGGCTAGAACATAAAGGGGATACTAGTTGGTGTCTGTATATGGTAGAGATACTGTATATACTGTAATGACCTGACTAGATCATAAAGGGGATACTAGTTGGTGTCTGTATATGGTAGAGATACTGTATATACTGTAATGGCCTGGCTAGATCATAAAGGGGATACTAGTTGGTGTCTGGCAGATGGTAGAGATACTGTATATACTCTAATGACCTGGCTAGATGGCAGAGATACGGGATACTACTGTGGTGACCTGGCTAGATGGTAGAGATACTGTATATACTGTAATGACCTGGCTAGATCATAAAGGGGATACTAGTTGGTGTCTGGCAGATGGTAGAGATACTGTATATACTGTAATGACCTGGCTATGATCATAAAGGGGATACTAGTCGGTGTCTGGCAGATGGTAGAGATACTGTATATACTGTAATGACCTGGCTAGATCATAAAGGGGATAGTAGTTGGGTAGTCTGTATATCGGTAGAGATACTGTATATACTGTAATGACCTGGCTAGATCATAAAAGGGGATACGTAGTTGGTGTCTGTATATGGTAGAGATACTGTATATACTGTAATGACCTGGCTAGATCATAAAGGGGATACTAGTTGGTGTCTGGCAGATGAAGGTAGAGATACTGTATATACTGTAATGACGTGGCTAGATCATAAAGGGGATAGTAGTTGGTGTCTGTATATGGTAGGAGATACTGTATATACTGTAATGACCTGGCTAGATCCTTAAAGGGGATAGTAGTTGGTGTCTGTATATGGTAGAGATACTGTATATACTGTGATAAGCATCTGGCTAGATCATAAAGGGGATACTAGTTGGTGTCTGTATATGGTAGAGATACTGTATATACTGTAATGACCTGGCTAGATCATAAAGGGGATAGTAGTTGGTGTCTGTATGTGGTAGAGATACTGTATATACTGTAATGGCCTGGCTAGATCATGAAGGGGATACTAGTTGGTGTCTGGCAGATGGTAGAGATACTGTATATACTGTAATGACCTGAGCTAGATCATAAAGGGGATACTAGTTGGTGTCTGTATATGGTAGAGATACTGTATATACTGTAATGACCTGGCTAGATCATAAAGGGGATACTAGTTGGTGTCTGTATATGGTAGAGATACTGTATATACTGTAATGACCTGGCTAGATCATAAAGGGGATACTAGTTGGTGTCTGGCAGATGGTAGAGATACTGTATATACTGTAATGACCTGGCTAGATCATAAAGGGGATAGCTAGTTGGTGTCTGTATATGGTAGAGATACTGTATATACTGTAATGACCTGGCTAGATCATAAAGGGGATACTAGTTGGTGTCTGTATATGGTAGAGATACTGTATATACTGTAATGACCTGGCTAGATCATAAAGGGGATACTAGTTGGTGTCTGTATATGGTAGAGATACTGTATATACTGTAATGACCTGGCTAGATCATAAAGGGGGATACTAGTTGGTGTCTGTATATGGTAGAGATACTGTATATACTGTAATGACCTGGCTAGATCATAAAGGGGATACTAGTTGGTGTCTGTATATGGTAGAGATACTGTATATACTGTAATGGCCTGGCTAGATCATAAAGGGGATACTAGTTGGTGTCTGTATATGGTAGAGATACTGTATATACTGTAATGGCCTGGCTAGATCATAAAGGGGATACTAGTTGGTGTCTGTATATGGTAGAGATACTGTATATACTGTAATGACCTGGCTAGATCATAAAGGGGATACTAGTTGGTGTCTGTATATGGTAGAGATACTGTATATACTGTAATGGCCTGGCTAGATCATAAAGGGGATACTGGTTGGTGTCTGGCATATGGTAGAGATACTGTATATACTGTAATGACCTGGCTAGATCATAAAGGGGATACTAGTTGGTGTCTGTATATGGTAGAGATACTGTATATACTGTAATGACCTGGCTAGATCATAAAGGGGATACTAGTTGGTGTCTGGCAGATGGTAGAGATACTGTATATACTGTAATGACCTGGCTAGATCATAAAGGGGATACTAGTTGGTGTCTGGCAGATGGTAGAGATACTGTATATACTGTAATGGCCTGGCTAGATCATAAAGGGGATACTAGTTGGTGTCTGTATATGGTAGAGATACTGTATATACTGTAATGGCCTGGCTAGATCATAAGGGGATACTAGTTGGTGTCTGTATATGGTAGAGATACTGTATATACTGTAATGGCCTGGCTAGATCATAAAGGGGATACTAGTTGGTGTCTGTATATGGTAGAGATACTGTATATACTGTAATGACCTGGCTAGATCATAAAGGGGATACTAGTTGGTGTCTGTATATGGTAGAGATACTGTATATACTGTAATGACCTGGCTAGATCATAAAGGGGATACTAGTTGGTGTCTGGCAGATGGTAGAGATACTGTATATACTGTAATGACCTGGCTAGATCATAAAGGGGATACTAGTTGGTGTCTGTATATGGTAGAGATACTGTATATACTGTAATGACCTGGCTAGATCATAAAGGGGATACTAGTTGGTGTCTGGCAGATGGTAGAGATACTGTATATACTGTAATGACCTGGCTAGATCATAAAGGGGATACTAGTTGGTGTCTGTATATGGTAGAGATACTGTATATACTGTAATGACCTGGCTAGATCATAAAGGGGATACTAGTTGGTGTCTGTATATGGTAGAGATACTGTATATACTGTAATGACCTGGCTAGATCATAAAGGGGATACTAGTTGGTGTCTGTATATGGTAGAGATACTGTATATACTGTAATGGCCTGGCTAGATCATAAAGGGGATACTAGTTGGTGTCTGTATATGGTAGAGATACTGTATATACTGTAATGGCCTGGCTAGATCATAAAGGGGATAGTAGTTGGTGTCTGTATATGGTAGAGATACTGTATATACTGTAATGACCTGGCTAGATCATAAAGGGGATACTAGTTGGTGTCTGGCAGATGGTAGAGATACTGTATATACTGTAATGACCTGGCGACCTGGCTAGATCATAAAGGGGATACTAGTTGGTGTCTGGCAGATGGTAGAGATACTGTATATACTGTAATGACCTGGCTAGATCATAAAGGGGATAGTAGTTGGTGTCTGTATATGGTAGAGATACTGTATATACTGTAATGGCCTGGCTAGATCATAAAGGGGATACTAGTTGGTGTCTGGCAGATGGTAGAGATACTGTATATACTGTAATGACCTGGCTAGATCATAAAGGGAATACTAGTTGGTGTCTGTATATGGTAGAGACACTGTATATACTGTAATGACCTGGCTAGATCATAAAGGGGATACTAGTTGGTGTCTGGCAGATGGTAGAGATACTGTATATACTGTAATGACCTGGCTAGATCATAAAGGGGATACTAGTTGGTGTCTGTATATGGTAGAGATACTGTATATACTGTAATGACCTGGCTAGATCATAAAGGGGATACTAGTTGGTGTCTGGCAGATGGTAGAGATACTGTATATACTGTAATGACCTGGCTAGATCATAAAGGGGATACTAGTTGGTGTCTGGCAGATGGTAGAGATACTGTATATACTGTAATGACCTGGCTAGATCATAAAGGGGATACTAGTTGGTGTCTGTATATGGTAGAGATACTGTATATACTGTAATGACATGGCTAGAACATAAAGGGCATACTAGTTGGTGTCTGTATATGGTAGAGATACTGTATATACTGTAATGGCCTAGCTAGATCATAAAGGGGATACTAGTTGGTGTCTGTATATGGTAGAGATACTGTATATACTGTAATGACCTGGCTAGATCATAAAGGGGATACTAGTTGGTGTCTGTATATGGTAGAGATACTGTATATACTGTAATGGCCTGGCTAGATCATAAAGGGGATAGTAGTTGGTGTCTGTATATGGTAGAGATACTGTATATACTGTAATGACCTGGCTAGATCATAAAGGGGATACTAGTTGGTGTCTGTATATGGTTGAGATACTGTATATACTGTAATGACCTGGCTAGATCATAAAGGGGATACTAGTTGGTGTCTGGCAGATGGTAGAGATACTGTATATACTGTAATGACCTGGCTAGATCATAAAGGGGATACTAGTTGGTGTCTGTATATGGTAGAGATACTGTATATACTGTAATGACCTGGCTAGATCATAAAGGGGATACTAGTTGGTGTCTGGCAGATGGTAGAGATACTGTATATACTGTAATGACCTGGCTAGATCATAAAGGGGATACTAGTTGGTGTCTGGCAGATGGTAGAGATACTGTATATACTGTAATGACCTGGCTAGATCATAAAGGGGATACTAGTTGGTGTCTGGCAGATGGTAGAGATACTGTATATACTGTAATGACCTGGCTAGATCATAAAGGGGATACTAGTTGGTGTCTGTATATGGTAGAGATACTGTATATACTGTAATGACATGGCTAGAACATAAAGGGCATACTAGTTGGTGTCTGTATATGGTAGAGATACTGTATATACTGTAATGGCCTAGCTAGATCATAAAGGGGATACTAGTTGGTGTCTGTATATGGTAGAGATACTGTATATACTGTAATGACCTGGCTAGATCATAAAGGGGATACTAGTTGGTGTCTGTATATGGTAGAGATACTGTATATACTGTAATGGCCTGGCTAGATCATAAAGGGGATAGTAGTTGGTGTCTGTATATGGTAGAGATACTGTATATACTGTAATGACCTGGCTAGATCATAAAGGGGATACTAGTTGGTGTCTGTATATGGTTGAGATACTGTATATACTGTAATGACCTAGCTAGATCATAAAGGGGATACTAGTTGGTGTCTGGCAGATGGTAGAGATACTGTATATACTGTAATGACCTGGCTTGATCATAAAGGGGATACTAGTTGGTGTCTGGCAGATGGTAGAGATACTGTATATACTGTAATGGCCTGGCTAGATCATAAAGGGGATACTAGTTGGTGTCTGGCAGATGGTAGAGATACTGTATATACTGTAATGACCTGGCTAGATCATAAAGGGGATACTAGTTGGTGTCTGTATATGGTAGAGATACTGTATATACTGTAATGACATGGCTAGAACATAAAGGGGATACTAGTTGGTGTCTGTATATGGTAGAGATACTGTATATACTGTAATGGCCTAGCTAGATCATAAAGGGGATACTAGTTGGTGTCTGTATATGGTAGAGATACTGTATATACTGTAATGACCTGGCTAGATCATAAAGGGGATACTAGTTGGTGTCTGTATATGGTAGAGATACTGTATATACTGTAATGGCCTGGCTAGATCATAAAGGGGATACTAGTTGGTGTCTGGCAGATGGTAGAGATACTGTATATACTGTAATGACCTGGCTTGATCATAAAGGGGATACTAGTTGGTGTCTGGCAGATGGTAGAGATACTGTATATACTGTAATGGCCTGGCTAGATCATAAAGGGGATACTAGTTGGTGTCTGGCAGATGGTAGAGATACTGTATATAGTGTAATGGCCTGGCTAGATCATAAAGGGGATACTAGTTGGTGTCTGTATATGGTAGAGATACTGTATATACTGTAATGACCTGGCTAGATCATAAAGGGGATACTAGTTGGTGTCTGTATATGGTAGAGATACTGTATATACTGTAATGACCTGGCTAGATCATAAAGGGGATACTAGTTGGTGTCTGTATATGGTAGAGATACTGTATATACTGTAATGACCTGGGTAGATCATAAAGGGGATACTAGTTGGTGTCTGGCAGATGGTAGAGATACTGTATATACTGTAATGACCTGGCTAGATCATAAAGGGGATACTAGTTGGTGTCTGTATATGGTAGAAATACTGTATATACTGTAATGACCTGGCTAGATCATAAAGGGGATACTAGTTGGTGTCTGGCAGATGGTAGAGATACTGTATATACTGTAATGACCTGGCTAGATCATAAAGGGGATACTAGTTGGTGTCTGGCAGATGGTAGAGATACTGTATATACTGTAATGACCTGGCTAGATCATAAAGGGGATACTAGTTGGTGTCTGTATATGGTAGAGATTCTGTATATACTGTAATGACATGGCTAGAACATAAAGGGGATACTAGTTGGTGTCTGTATATGGTAGAGATACTGTATATACTGTAATGGCCTAGCTAGATCATGAAGGGGATACTAGTTGGTGTCTGTATATGGTAGAGATACTGTATATACTGTAATGGCCTGGCTAGATCATAAAGGGGATAGTAGTTGGTGTCTGTATATGGTAGAGATACTGTATATACTGTAATGACCTGGCTAGATCATAAAGGGGATACTAGTTGGTGTCTGTATATGGTAGAGATACTGTATATACTGTAATGACCTGGCTAGATCATAAAGGGGATACTAGTTGGTGTCTGTATATGGTAGAGATACTGTATATACTGTAATGGCCTAGCTAGATCATAAAGGGGTTACTAGTTGGTGTCTGACAGATGGTAGAGATACTGTATATACTGTAATGACCTAGCTAGATCATAAAGGGGATACTAGTTGGTGTCTGTATATGGTAGAGATACTGTATATACTGTAATGACCTGGCTAGATCATAAAGGGGATACTAGTTGGTGTCTGTATATGGTAGAGATACTGTATATACTGTAATGGCCTGGCTAGATCATAAAGGGGATACTAGTTGGTGTCTGGCAGATGGTAGAGATACTGTATATACTGTAATGACCTGGCTAGATCATAAAGGGAATACTAGTTGGTGTCTGTATATGGTAGAGATACTGTATATACTGTAATGACCTGGCTAGATCATAAAGGGGATACTAGTTGGTGTCTGGCAGATGGTAGAGATACTGTATATACTGTAATGACCTGGCTAGATCATAAAGGGGATACTAGTTGGTGTCTGTATATGGTAGAGATACTGTATATACTGTAATGACCTGGCTAGATCATAAAGGGGATACTAGTTGGTGTCTGTATATGGTAGAGATACTGTATATACTGTAATGACCTGGCTAGATCATAAAGGGGATACTAGTTGGTGTCTGGCAGATGGTAGAGATACTGTATATACTGTAATGACCTGGCTAGATCATAAAGGGGATACTAGTTGGTGTCTGTATATGGTAGAGATACTGTATATACTGTAATGACCTGGCTAGATCATAAAGGGGATACTAGTTGGTGTCTGGCAGATGGTAGAGATACTGTATATACTGTAATGGCCTGGCTAGATCATAAAGGGGATACTAGTTGGTGTCTGGCAGATGGTAGAGATACTGTATATACTGTAATGACCTGGCTAGATCATAAAGGGGATACTAGTTGGTGTCTGTATATGGTAGAGATACTGTATATACTGTAATGACATGGCTAGAACATAAAGGGGATACTAGTTGGTGTCTGTATATGGTAGAGATACTGTATATACTGTAATGGCCTAGCTAGATCATAAAGGGGATACTAGTTGGTGTCTGTATATGGTAGAGATACTGTATATACTGTAATGACCTGGCTAGATCATAAAGGGGATACTAGTTGGTGTCTGTATATGGTAGAGATACTGTATATACTGTAATGGCCTGGCTAGATCATAAAGGGGATACTAGTTGGTGTCTGGCAGATGGTAGAGATACTGTATATACTATAATGACCTGGCTAGATCATAAAGGGGATACTAGTTGGTGTCTGTATATGGTAGAGATACTGTATATACTGTAATGACCTGGCTTGATCATAAAGGGGATACTAGTTGGTGTCTGGCAGATGGTAGAGATACTGTATATACTGTAATGGCCTGGCTAGATCATAAAGGGGATACTAGTTGGTGTCTGGCAGATGGTAGAGATACTGTATATAGTGTAATGGCCTGGCTAGATCATAAAGGGGATACTAGTTGGTGTCTGTATATGGTAGAGATACTGTATATACTGTAATGACCTGGCTAGATCATAAAGGGGATACTAGTTGGTGTCTGTATATGGTAGAGATACTGTATATACTGTAATGACCTGGCTAGATCATAAAGGGGATACTAGTTGGTGTCTGTATATGGTAGAGATACTGTATATACTGTAATGACCTGGCTAGATCATAAAGGGGATACTAGTTGGTGTCTGGCAGATGGTAGAGATACTGTATATACTGTAATGACCTGGCTAGATCATAAAGGGGATACTAGTTGGTGTCTGTATATGGTAGAGATACTGTATATACTGTAATGACCTGGCTAGATCATAAAGGGGATACTAGTTGGTGTCTGGCAGATGGTAGAGATACTGTATATACTGTAATGACCTGGCTAGATCATAAAGGGGATACTAGTTGGTGTCTGGCAGATGGTAGAGATACTGTATATACTGTAATGACCTGGCTAGATCATAAAGGGGATACTAGTTGGTGTCTGTATATGGTAGAGATTCTGTATATACTGTAATGACATGGCTAGAACATAAAGGGGATACTAGTTGGTGTCTGTATATGGTAGAGATACTGTATATACTGTAATGGCCTAGCTAGATCATGAAGGGGATACTAGTTGGTGTCTGTATATGGTAGAGATACTGTATATACTGTAATGGCCTGGCTAGATCATAAAGGGGATAGTAGTTGGTGTCTGTATATGGTAGAGATACTGTATATACTGTAATGACCTGGCTAGATCATAAAGGGGATACTAGTTGGTGTCTGTATATGGTAGAGATACTGTATATACTGTAATGACCTGGCTAGATCATAAAGGGGATACTAGTTGGTGTCTGTATATGGTAGAGATACTGTATATACTGTAATGGCCTAGCTAGATCATAAAGGGGTTACTAGTTGGTGTCTGACAGATGGTAGAGATACTGTATATACTGTAATGACCTAGCTAGATCATAAAGGGGATACTAGTTGGTGTCTGTATATGGTAGAGATACTGTATATACTGTAATGACCTGGCTAGATCATAAAGGGGATACTAGTTGGTGTCTGTATATGGTAGAGATACTGTATATACTGTAATGGCCTGGCTAGATCATAAAGGGGATACTAGTTGGTGTCTGGCAGATGGTAGAGATACTGTATATACTGTAATGACCTGGCTAGATCATAAAGGGGAATACTAGTTGGTGTCTGTATATGGTAGAGATACTGTATATACTGTAATGACCTGGCTAGATCATAAAGGGGATACTAGTTGGTGTCTGGCAGATGGTAGAGATACTGTATATACTGTAATGACCTGGCTAGATCATAAAGGGGATACTAGTTGGTGTCTGTATATGGTAGAGATACTGTATATACTGTAATGACCTGGCTAGATCATAAAGGGGATACTAGTTGGTGTCTGTATATGGTAGAGATACTGTATATACTGTAATGACCTGGCTAGATCATAAAGGGGATACTAGTTGGTGTCTGGCAGATGGTAGAGATACTGTATATACTGTAATGACCTGGCTAGATCATAAAGGGGATACTAGTTGGTGTCTGTATATGGTAGAGATACTGTATATACTGTAATGACCTGGCTAGATCATAAAGGGGATACTAGTTGGTGTCTGGCAGATGGTAGAGATACTGTATATACTGTAATGACCTGGCTAGATCATAAAGGGGATACTAGTTGGTGTCTGGCAGATGGTAGAGATACTGTATATACTGTAATGACCTGGCTAGATCATAAAGGGGATACTAGTTGGTGTCTGTATATGGTAGAGATTCTGTATATACTGTAATGACATGGCTAGAACATAAAGGGGATACTAGTTGGTGTCTGTATATGGTAGAGATACTGTATATACTGTAATGGCCTGGCTAGATCATAAAGGGGATACTAGTTGGTGTCTGTATATGGTAGAGATACTGTATATACTGTAATGACCTGGCTAGATCATAAAGGGGATACTAGTTGGTGTCTGTATATGGTAGAGATACTGTATATACTGTAATGGCCTAGCTAGATCATAAAGGGGTTACTAGTTGGTGTCTGGCAGATGGTAGAGATACTGTATATACTGTAATGACCTAGCTAGATCATAAAGGGGATACTAGTTGGTGTCTGTATATGGTAGAGATACTGTATATACTGTAATGACCTGGCTAGATCATAAATGGGATACTAGTTGGTGTCTGTATATGGTAGAGATACTGTATATACTGTAATGACCTGGCTAGATCATAAAGGGGATACTAGTTGGTGTCTGGCAGATGGTAGAGATACTGTATATACTGTAATGACCTGGCTAGATCATAAAGGGGATAGTAGTTGGTGTCTGTATATGGTAGAGATACTGTATATACTGTAATGGCCTGGCTAGATCATAAAGGGGATACTAGTTGGTGTCTGGCAGATGGTAGAGATACTGTATATACTGTAATGACCTGGCTAGATCATAAAGGGAATACTAGTTGGTGTCTGTATATGGTAGAGACACTGTATATACTGTAATGACCTGGCTAGATCATAAAGGGGATACTAGTTGGTGTCTGGCAGATGGTAGAGATACTGTATATACTGTAATGACCTGGCTAGATCATAAAGGGGATACTAGTTGGTGTCTGTATATGGTAGAGATACTGTATATACTGTAATGACCTGGCTAGATCATAAAGGGGATACTAGTTGGTGTCTGTATATGGTAGAGATACTGTATATACTGTAATGACCTGGCTAGATCATAAAGGGGATACTAGTTGGTGTCTGTATATGGTAGAGATACTGTATATACTGTAATGACATGGCTAGAACATAAAGGGCATACTAGTTGGTGTCTGTATATGGTAGAGATACTGTATATACTGTAATGGCCTAGCTAGATCATAAAGGGGATACTAGTTGGTGTCTGTATATGGTAGAGATACTGTATATACTGTAATGACCTGGCTAGATCATAAAGGGGATACTAGTTGGTGTCTGTATATGGTAGAGATACTGTATATACTGTAATGGCCTGGCTAGATCATAAAGGGGATAGTAGTTGGTGTCTGTATATGGTAGAGATACTGTATATACTGTAATGACCTGGCTAGATCATAAAGGGGATACTAGTTGGTGTCTGTATATGGTTGAGATACTGTATATACTGTAATGACCTAGCTAGATCATAAAGGGGATACTAGTTGGTGTCTGGCAGATGGTAGAGATACTGTATATACTGTAATGACCTGGCTTGATCATAAAGGGGATACTAGTTGGTGTCTGGCAGATGGTAGAGATACTGTATATACTGTAATGGCCTGGCTAGATCATAAAGGGGATACTAGTTGGTGTCTGGCAGATGGTAGAGATACTGTATATACTGTAATGACCTGGCTAGATCATAAAGGGGATACTAGTTGGTGTCTGTATATGGTAGAGATACTGTATATACTGTAATGACATGGCTAGAACATAAAGGGGATACTAGTTGGTGTCTGTATATGGTAGAGATACTGTATATACTGTAATGGCCTAGCTAGATCATAAAGGGGATACTAGTTGGTGTCTGTATATGGTAGAGATACTGTATATACTGTAATGACCTGGCTAGATCATAAAGGGGATACTAGTTGGTGTCTGTATATGGTAGAGATACTGTATATACTGTAATGGCCTGGCTAGATCATAAAGGGGATACTAGTTGGTGTCTGGCAGATGGTAGAGATACTGTATATACTGTAATGACCTGGCTTGATCATAAAGGGGATACTAGTTGGTGTCTGGCAGATGGTAGAGATACTGTATATACTGTAATGGCCTGGCTAGATCATAAAGGGGATACTAGTTGGTGTCTGGCAGATGGTAGAGATACTGTATATAGTGTAATGGCCTGGCTAGATCATAAAGGGGATACTAGTTGGTGTCTGTATATGGTAGAGATACTGTATATACTGTAATGACCTGGCTAGATCATAAAGGGGATACTAGTTGGTGTCTGTATATGGTAGAGATACTGTATATACTGTAATGACCTGGCTTGATCATAAAGGGGATACTAGTTGGTGTCTGGCAAATGGTAGAGATACTGTATATACTGTAATGGCCTGGCTAGATCATAAAGGGGATACTAGTTGGTGTCTGGCAGATGGTAGAGATACTGTATATACTGTAATGACGTGGCTAGATCATAAAGGGGATAGTAGTTGGTGTCTGTATATGGTAGAGATACTGTATATACTGTAATGACCTGGCTAGATCATAAAGGGGATAGTAGTTGGTGTCTGTATATGGTAGAGATACTGTATATACTGTAATGACCTGGCTAGATCATAAAGGGGATAGTAGTTGGTGTCTGTATGTGGTAGAGATACTGTATATACTGTAATGACCTGGCTAGATCATAAAGGGGATACTAGTTGGTGTCTGTATATGGTAGAGATACTGTATATACTGTAATGACCTGGCTAGATCATAAAGGGGATACTAGTTGGTGTCTGTATATGGTAGAGATACTGTATATACTGTAATGGCCTAGCTAGATCATAAAGGGGTTACTAGTTGGTGTCTGGCAGATGGTAGAGATACTGTATATACTGTAATGACCTAGCTAGATCATAAAGGGGATACTAGTTGGTGTCTGTATATGGTAGAGATACTGTATATACTGTAATGACCTGGCTAGATCATAAAGGGGATACTAGTTGGTGTCTGTATATGGTAGAGATACTGTATATACTGTAATGACCTGGCTAGATCATAAAGGGGATACTAGTTGGTGTCTGGCAGATGGTAGAGATACTGTATATACTGTAATGACCTGGCTAGATCATAAAGGGGATAGTAGTTGGTGTCTGTATATGGTAGAGATACTGTATATACTGTAATGGACTGGCTAGATCATAAAGGGGATACTAGTTGGTGTCTGGCAGATGGTAGAGATACTGTATATACTGTAATGACCTGGCTAGATCATAAAGGGAATACTAGTTGGTGTCTGTATATGGTAGAGATACTGTATATACTGTAATGACCTGGCTAGATCATAAAGGGGATACTAGTTGGTGTCTGGCAGATGGTAGAGATACTGTATATACTGTAATGACCTGGCTAGATCATAAAGGGGATACTAGTTGGTGTCTGTATATGGTAGAGATACTGTATATACTGTAATGACATGGCTAGAACATAAAGGGGATACTAGTTGGTGTCTGTATATGGTAGAGATACTGTATATACTGTAATGGCCTAGCTAGATCATAAAGGGGATACTAGTTGGTGTCTGTATATGGTAGAGATACTGTATATACTGTAATGGCCTGGCTAGATCATAAAGGGGATAGTAGTTGGTGTCTGTATATGGTAGAGATACTGTATATACTGTAATGACCTGGCTAGATCATGAAGGGGATACTAGTTGGTGTCTGTATATGGTAGAGATACTGTATATACTGTAATGACCTGGCTAGATCATAAAGGGGATACTAGTTGGTGTCTGTATATGGTAGAGATACTGTATATACTGTAATGACCTGGCTAGATCATAAAGGGGATACTAGTTGGTGTCTGTATATGGTAGAGATACTGTATATACTGTAATGGCCTAGCTAGATCATAAAGGGGTTACTAGTTGGTGTCTGGCAGATGGTAGAGATACTGTATATACTGTAATGACCTAGCTAGATCATAAAGGGGATACTAGTTGGTGTCTGTATATGGTAGAGATACTGTATATACTGTAATGACCTGGCTAGATAATAAAGGGGATACTAGTTGGTGTCTGTATATGGTAGAGATACTGTATATACTGTAATGACCTGGCTAGATCATAAAGGGGATACTAGTTGGTGTCTGGCAGATGGTAGAGATACTGTATATACTGTAATGACCTGGCTAGATCATAAAGGGGATAGTAGTTGGTGTCTGTATATGGTAGAGATACTGTATATACTGTAATGGCCTGGCTAGATCATAAAGGGGATACTAGTTGGTGCCTGGCAGATGGTAGAGATACTGTATATACTGTAATGACCTGGCTAGATCATAAAGGGAATACTAGTTGGTGTCTGTATATGGTAGAGATACTGTATATACTGTAATGACATGGCTAGAACATAAAGGGGATACTAGTTGGTGTCTGTATATGGTAGAGATTCTGTATATACTGTAATGGCCTAGCTAGATCATAAAGGGGATACTAGTTGGTGTCTGTATATGGTAGAGATACTGTATATACTGTAATGGCCTGGCTAGATCATAAAGGGGATAGTAGTTGGTGTCTGTATATGGTAGAGATACTGTATATACTGTAATGACCTGGCTAGATCATAAAGGGGATACTAGTTGGTGTCTGTATATGGTTGAGATACTGTATATACTGTAATGACCTAGCTAGATCATAAAGGGGATACTAGTTGGTGTCTGGCAGATGGTAGAGATACTGTATATACTGTAATGGCCTGGCTAGATCATAAAGGGGATAGTAGTTGGTGTCTGTATATGGTAGAGATACTGTATATACTGTAATGACCTGGCTAGATCATAAAGGGGATACTAGTTGGTGTCTGTATATGGTTGAGATACTGTATATACTGTAATGACCTAGCTAGATCATAAAGGGGATACTAGTTGGTGTCTGGCAGATGGTAGAGATACTGTATATACTGTAATGACCTGGCTTGATCATAAAGGGGATACTAGTTGGTGTCTGGCAGATGGTAGAGATACTGTATATACTGTAATGGCCTGGCTAGATCATAAAGGGGATACTAGTTGGTGTCTGGCAGATGGTAGAGATACTGTATATACTGTAATGACCTGGCTAGATCATAAAGGGGATACTAGTTGGTGTCTGTACATGGTAGAGATACTGTATATACTGTAATGACCTGGCTAGATCATAAAGGGGATACTAGTTGGTGTCTGTATATGGTAGAGATACTGTATATACTGTAATGGCCTAGCTAGATCATAAAGGGGTTACTAGTTGGTGTCTGGCAGATGGTAGAGATACTGTATATACTGTAATGACCTAGCTAGATCATAAAGGGGATACTAGTTGGTGTCTGTATATGGTAGAGATACTGTATATACTGTAATGACCTGGCTAGATCATAAAGGGGATACTAGTTGGTGTCTGTATATGGTAGAGATACTGTATATACTGTAATGACCTGGCTAGATCATAAAGGGGATACTAGTTGGTGTCTGGCAGATGGTAGAGATACTGTATATACTGTAATGACCTGGCTAGATCATAAAGGGGATAGTAGTTGGTGTCTGTATATGGTAGAGATACTGTATATACTGTAATGGACTGGCTAGATCATAAAGGGGATACTAGTTGGTGTCTGGCAGATGGTAGAGATACTGTATATACTGTAATGACCTAGCTAGATCATAAAGGGGATACTAGTTGGTGTCTGTTTATGGTAGAGATACTGTATATACTGTAATGACCTGGCTAGATCATAAAGGGGATACTAGTTGGTGTCTGTATATGGTAGAGATACTGTATATACTGTAATGACCTGGCTAGATCATAAAGGGGATACTAGTTGGTGTCTGGCAGATGGTAGAGATACTGTATATACTGTAATGACCTGGCTAGATCATAAAGGGGATAGTAGTTGGTGTCTGTATATGGTAGAGATACTGTATATACTGTAATGGACTGGCTAGATCATAAAGGGGATACTAGTTGGTGTCTGGCAGATGGTAGAGATACTGTATATACTGTAATGACCTGGCTAGATCATAAAGGGGAATACTAGTTGGTGTCTGTATATGGTAGAGATACTGTATATACTGTAATGACCTGGCTAGATCATAAAGGGGATACTAGTTGGTGTCTGGCAGATGGTAGAGATACTGTATATACTGTAATGACCTGGCTAGATCATAAAGGGGATACTAGTTGGTGTCTGTATATGGTAGAGATACTGTATATACTGTAATGACATGGCTAGAACACAAAGGGGATACTAGTTGGTGTCTGTATATGGTAGAGATACTGTATATACTGTAATGGCCTAGCTAGATCATAAAGGGGATACTAGTTGGTGTCTGTATATGGTAGAGATACTGTATATACTATAATGACCTGGCTAGATCATAAAGGGGATACTAGTTGGTGTCTGTATATGGTAGAGATACTGTATATACTGTAATGACCTGGCTAGATCATGAAGGGGATACTAGTTGGTGTCTGTATATGGTAGAGATACTGTATATACTGTAATGACCTGGCTAGATCATAAAGGGGATACTAGTTGGTGTCTGTATATGGTAGAGATACTGTATATACTGTAATGACCTGGCTAGATCATAAAGGGGATACTAGTTGGTGTCTGTATATGGTAGAGATACTGTATATACTGTAATGGCCTAGCTAGATCATAAAGGGGTTACTAGTTGGTGTCTGGCAGATGGTAGAGATACTGTATATACTGTAATGACCTAGCTAGATCATAAAGGGGATACTAGTTGGTGTCTGTATATGGTAGAGATACTGTATATACTGTAATGACCTGGCTAGATAATAAAGGGGATACTAGTTGGTGTCTGTATATGGTAGAGATACTGTATATACTGTAATGACCTGGCTAGATCATAAAGGGGATACTAGTTGGTGTCTGGCAGATGGTAGAGATACTGTACATACTGTAATGACCTGGCTAGATCATAAAGGGGATAGTAGTTGGTGTCTGTATATGGTAGAGATACTGTATATACTGTAATGGCCTGGCTAGATCATAAAGGGGATACTAGTTGGTGCCTGGCAGATGGTAGAGATACTGTATATACTGTAATGACCTGGCTAGATCATAAAGGGAATACTAGTTGGTGTCTGTATATGGTAGAGATACTGTATATACTGTAATGACATGGCTATGACATAAAGGGGATACTAGTTGGTGTCTGTATATGGTAGAGATACTGTATATACTGTAATGGCCTAGCTAGATCATAAAGGGGATACTAGTTGGTGTCTGTATATGGTAGAGATACTGTATATACTGTAATGGCCTGGCTAGATCATAAAGGGGATAGTAGTTGGTGTCTGTATATGGTAGAGATACTGTATATACTGTAATGACCTGGCTAGATCATAAAGGGGATACTAGTTGGTGTCTGTATATGGTTGAGATACTGTATATACTGTAATGACCTAGCTAGATCATAAAGGGGATACTAGTTGGTGTCTGGCAGATGGTAGAGATACTGTATATACTGTAATGACCTGGCTTGATCATAAAGGGGGATACTAGTTGGTGTCTGGCAGATGGTAGAGATACTGTATATACTGTAATGGCCTGGCTAGATCATAAAGGGGATACTAGTTGGTGTCTGGCAGATGGTAGAGATACTGTATATACTGTAATGGCCTGGCTAGATCATAAAGGGGATACTAGTTGGTGTCTGTATATGGTAGAGATACTGTATATACTGTAATGACCTGGCTAGATCATAAAGGGGATACTAGTTGGTGTCTGTATATGGTTGAGATACTGTATATACTGTAATGACCTAGCTAGATCATAAAGGGGATACTAGTTGGTGTCTGGCAGATGGTAGAGATACTGTATATACTGTAATGACCTGGCTTGATCATAAAGGGGATACTAGTTGGTGTCTGGCAAATGGTAGAGATACTGTATATACTGTAATGGCCTTTCTAGATCATAAAGGGGATACTAGTTGGTGTCTGGCAGATGGTAGAGATACTGTATATACTGTAATGGCCTGGCTAGATCATAAAGGGGATACTAGTTGGTGTCTGTATATGGTAGAGATACTGTATATACTGTAATGACCTGGCTAGATCATAAAGGGGATACTAGTTGGAGTCTGTATATGGTAGAGATACTGTATATACTGTAATGACCTGGCTAGATCATAAAGGGGATACTAGTTGGTGTCTGTATATGGTAGAGATACTGTATATACTGTAATGACCTGGCTAGATCATAAAGGGGATACTAGTTGGTGTCTGGCAGATGGTAGAGATACTGTATATACTGTAATGACCTGGCTAGATCATAAAGGCGGATAGTAGTTGGTGTCTGTATATGGTAGAGATACTGTATATAC